>NC_087548.1:8899089-9181589 GCF_963921805.1 Phalacrocorax carbo | reverse complement strand
TTCCCTTCACTTCCCTTCCCTTCCCTTCACTTCCCTTCCCTTCCCTTCACTTCCCTTCCCTTCACTTCCCTTCCCTTCACTTCCCTTGCCCCACCTTCCCTTCCCTTGCCTTGCCTTGCCTTGCCTTCCCTTCCCTTACCTTGCCTTGCCTTGCCTTATCTTGCCTTGCCTTGCCTTGCCTTGCCTTCCCTTGCCTTGCCTTGCCTTCCCTTGCCTTGCCTTGCCTTGCCTTCCCTTGCCTTCCCTTGCCTTGCCTTGCCTTGCCTTGCCTTGCCTTGCCTTGCCTTCCCTTGCCTTGCCTTGCCTTGCCTTGCCTTGCCTTGCCTTCCCTTGCCTTCCCTTGCCTTGCCTTGCCTTGCCTTGCCTTGCCTTGCCTTGCCTTGCCTTCCCTTGCCTTGCATTGCCTTTCCTTGCCTTGCCTTCTCTTCCCTTGCCTTCCCTTGCCTTCCCTTGCCTTGCCTTCCCTTACCTTGCCTTGCCTTCCCCTGCCTTGCCTTGCCTTGCCTTGCCTTGCCTTGCCTTGCCTTGCCTTGCCTTGCCTTGCCTTGCCTTGCCTTCCCTTGCCTTGCCTTGCCTTGCCTTGCCTTGCCTTGCCTTCCCTTGCCTTGCCTTGCCTTGCCTTGCCTTGCCTTGCCTTGCCTTGCCTTCCCTTGCCTTGCATTGCCTTTCCTTGCCTTGCCTTCTCTTCCCTTGCCTTCCCTTGCCTTCCCTTGCCTTGCCTTCCCTTACCTTGCCTTGCCTTCCCCTGCCTTGCCTTGCCTTGCCTTGCCTTGCCTTGCCTTGCCTTGCCTTGCCTTGCCTTGCCTTGCCTTGCCTTCCCTTCCCTTCCCTTCCCTTGCCTTGCCTTGCCTTGCCTTGCCATCCCTTCCCTTGCTTTGCCTTGCCTTGCCTTGCCTTGCCTTGCCTTGCCTTGCCTTGCCTTGCCTTGCCTTGCCTTGCCTTGCCTTGCCTTCCCTTGCCTTCCCTTCCCTTCCCTTCCCTTCCCTTCCCTTCCCTTCCTTCCCTTCCGTTCCCTTCCCTTCCCTTCCCTTCCCTTCCCTTCCCTTCCCTTCCCTTCCCTTCCCTTCCCTTCCCTTCCCTTCCCTTCCCTTCCCTTCACTTCCCTTCCCTTCACTTCCCTTGCCCCACCTTCCCTTCCCTTGCCTTCCCTTGCCTTCCCTTGCCTTCCCTTGCCTTGCTTTGCCTTGCCTTGCCTTGCCTTGCCTTGCCTTCCCTTCCCTTGCCTTGCCTTGCCTTGCCTTGCCTTGCCTTGCCTTGCCTTGCCTTGCGTTCCCTTGCCTTCCCTTGCCTTCCCTTGCCTTCCCTTGCGTTCCCTTGCCTTCCCTTGCCTTGCCTTGCCTTGCCTTCCCTTGCCTTCCCTTGCCTTGCCTTGCCTTGCCTTGCCTTGCGTTCCCTTGCCTTCCCTTGCCTTGCCTTGCCTTGCCTTGCCTTCCCTTGCCTTGCCTTGCCTTGCCTTCCCTTCCCTTGCCTTGCTTTGCCTTGCCTTGCCTTGCCTTGCCTGCCTTGCCTTGCCTTGCCTTGCCTTGCCTTGCCTTGCCTTGCCTTACTTTGCCTTGCCTTGCCTTCCCTTCCCTTCCCTTCCCTTCCCTTCCCTTCCCTTCACTTCACTTCCCTTCCCTTCACTTCCCTTCCCTTCCCTTCACTTCCCTTCCCTTCCCTTCACTTCCCTTCCCTTCACTTCCCTTCCCTTCACTTCCCTTGCCCCACCTTCCCTTCCCTTGCCTTCCCTTGCCTTCCCTTGCCTTCCCTTCCCTTCCCTTCCCTTCCCTTCCCTTCCCTTGCCTTCCCTTGCCATCCCTTCCCTTGCTTTGCCTTGCCTTGCCTTGCCTTGCCTTGCCTTGCCTTGCCTTGCCTTGCCTTGCCTTGCCTTCCCTTCCCTTCCCTTCCCTTGCCTTGCCTTGCCTTGCCTTCCCTTACCTTGCCTTGCCTTGCCTTGCCTTGCCTTCCCTTGCCTTGCCTTGCCTTGCCTTGCCTTGCCTTCCCTTCCCTTCCCTTGCCTTCCCTTGCCTTGCCTTGCCTTGCCTTGCCTTGCATTGCTTTGCCTTCCCTTCCCTTCCCTTGCCTTCCCTTGCCTTGCCTTGCCTTGCCTTGCTTTGCCTTGCCTTGCCTTGCCTTGCCTTGCCTTGCCTTGCCTTGCCTTGCCTTGCCTTACCTTGCCTTGCCTTGCCTTGCCTTCCCTTCCCTTCCCTTCCCTTCCCTTCCCTTCCCTTCCCTTCCCTTCCCTTCCCTTCCCTTCCCTTCCCTTCCCTTCCCTTCCCTTCCCTTCCCTTCCCTTCCCTTCCCTTCCCTTCCCTTCCCTTCACTTCCCTTCCCTTCACTTCCCTTGCCCCACCTTCCCTTCCCTTCCCTTCCCTTGCCTTGCCTTGCCTTGCCTTGCCTTGCCTTGCCTTGCCTTCCCTCGCCTTGCCTTGCCTTCCCTCGCCTTGCCTTCCCTTCCCTCGCCTTGCCTTCCCTTCCCTTGCCTTGCCTTCCCCTGCCTTGCCTTGCCTTGCCTTGCCTTGCCTTGCCTTGCCTTGCCTTGCCTTGCCTTGCCTTCCCTTGCCTTGCCTTGCCTTGCCTTGCCTTGCCTTGCCTTGCCTTGCCTTCCCTTCCCTTCCCTTCCCTTCCCTTCCCTTCCCTTGCCTTGCCTTGCCTTCCCTTGCCTTCCCTTGCCTTGCCTTGCCTTGCCTTGCCTTGCCTTCCCTTGCCTTGCCTTGCCTTGCCTTGCCTTGCCGTGCCTTGCCTTCCCTTTTCTTGCCTTGCCTTGCCTTGCCTTGCCTTCCCTTCCCTTGCCTTGCCTTGCCTTGCCTTGCCTTGCCTTGCCTTGCCTTGCCTTGCCTTGCCTTGCCTTGCCTTGCCTTCCCTTGCCTTGCCTTGCCTTGCCTTGCCTTGCCTTGCCTTCCCTTCCCTTGCCTTGCCTTGCCTTGCCTTGCCTTGCCTTGCCTTGCCTTCCCTTGCCTTGCATTGCCTTTCCTTGCCTTGCCTTCTCTTCCCTTGCCTTCCCTTGCCTTCCCTTGCCTTGCCTTCCCTTACCTTGCCTTGCCTTCCCCTGCCTTGCCTTGCCTTGCCTTGCCTTGCCTTGCCTTGCCTTGCCTTGCCTTGCCTTGCCTTGCCTTGCCTTGCCTTGCCTTCCCTTCCCTTCCCTTCCCTTGCCTTGCCTTGCCATCCCTTCCCTTGCTTTGCCTTGCCTTGCCTTGCCTTGCCTTGCCTTGCCTTGCCTTGCCTTGCCTTGCCTTGCCTTGCCTTGCCTTGCCTTCCCTTCCCTTCCCTTCCCTTCCCTTCCCTTCCTTCCCTTCCGTTCCCTTCCCTTCCCTTCCCTTCCCTTCCCTTCCCTTCCCTTCCCTTCCCTTCCCTTCCCTTCCCTTCCCTTCCCTTCCCTTCCCTTCCCTTCCCTTCCCTTGCCTTGCGTTCCCTTGCCTTCCCTTGCCTTGCCTTGCCTTGCCTTGCCTTCCCTTGCCTTCCCTTGCCTTGCCTTGCCTTGCCTTGCCTTGCGTTCCCTTGCCTTCCCTTGCCTTGCCTTGCCTTGCCTTGCCTTCCCTTGCCTTGCCTTGCCTTGCCTTCCCTTCCCTTGCCTTGCTTTGCCTTGCCTTGCCTTGCCTTGCCTGCCTTGCCTTGCCTTGCCTTGCCTTGCCTTGCCTTGCCTTGCCTTGCGTTCCCTTGCCTTCCCTTGCCTTGCCTTGCCTTGCCTTGCCTTCCCTTGCCTTGCCTTGCCTTGCCTTCCCTTCCCTTGCCTTGCTTTGCCTTGCCTTGCCTTGCCTTGCCTGCCTTGCCTTGCCTTGCCTTGCCTTGCCTTGCCTTGCCTTGCCTTACTTTGCCTTGCCTTGCCTTGCCTTGCCTTGCCTTGCCTTCCCTTCCCTTCCCTTCCCTTCCCTTCCCTTCCCTTCCCTTCCCTTCCCTTCCCTTCCCTTCCCTTCCCTTCCCTTCCCTTCCCTTCCCTTCCCTTCCCTTCACTTCACTTCCCTTCCCTTCACTTCCCTTCCCTTCCCTTCACTTCCCTTCCCTTCCCTTCACTTCCCTTCCCTTCACTTCCCTTCCCTTCACTTCCCTTGCCCCACCTTCCCTTCCCTTGCCTTCCCTTGCCTTCCCTTGCCTTCCCTTGCCTTCCCTTCCCTTCCCTTCCCTTCCCTTCCCTTGCCTTCCCTTGCCATCCCTTCCCTTGCTTTGCCTTGCCTTGCCTTGCCTTGCCTTGCCTTGCCTTGCCTTGCCTTCCCTTCCCTTCCCTTGCCTTGCCTTGCCTTGCCTTCCCTTACCTTGCCTTGCCTTGCCTTGCCTTGCCTTCCCTTGCCTTGCCTTGCCTTGCCTTGCCTTGCCTTCCCTTCCCTTCCCTTGCCTTCCCTTGCCTTGCCTTGCCTTGCCTTGCCTTGCATTGCTTTGCCTTCCCTTCCCTTCCCTTGCCTTCCCTTGCCTTGCCTTGCCTTGCCTTGCTTTGCCTTGCCTTGCCTTGCCTTGCCTTGCCTTGCCTTGCCTTGCCTTGCCTTGCCTTGCCTTACCTTGCCTTGCCTTGCCTTCCCTTCCCTTCCCTTCCCTTCCCTTCCCTTCCCTTCCCTTCCCTTCACTTCACTTCCCTTCCCTTCACTTCCCTTGCCCCACCTTCCCTTCCCTTCCCTTCCCTTGCCTTGCCTTGCCTTGCCTTGCCTTGCCTTGCCTTGCCTTCCCTCGCCTTGCCTTGCCTTCCCTCGCCTTGCCTTCCCTTCCCTCGCCTTGCCTTCCCTTCCCTTGCCTTGCCTTCCCCTGCCTTGCCTTGCCGTGCCTTATCTTGCCTTCCCTTGCCTTGCCTTGCCTTGCCTTGCCTTGCCTTGCCTTGCCTTCCCTTGCCTTGCCTTGCCTTGCCTTGCCTTGCCTTGCCTTGCCTTGCCTTCCCTTGCCTTGCCTTGCCTCGCCTTGCCTCGCCTTGCCTTGCCTTGCCTTGCCTTGCCTTGCCTTGCCTTGCCTTGCCTTGCCTTGCCTTGCCTTGCCTTGCCTTGCCTTCCCTTGCCTTGCCTTGCCTTGCCTTGCCTTGCCTTCTCTTCCCTTGCCTTCCCTTGCCTTCCCTTGCCTTGCCTTGCCTTCCCCTGCCTTGCCTTGCCTTGCCTTGCCTTGCCTTGCCTTGCCTTGCCTTGCCTTGCCTTGCCTTGCCTTGATTTGCCTTCCCTTCCCTTCCCTTCCCTTCCCTTGCCTTGCCTTGCCTTGCCTTGCCTTGCCTTGCCTTGCCTTGCCTTGCCTTGCCTTGCCTTGCCTTGCCTTGCCTTGCCTTGCCTTCCCTTCCCTTCCCTTCCCTTCCCTTCCCTTCCCTTCCCTTCACTTCCCTTCACTTCCCTTCCCTTCACTTCCCTTCCCTTCCCTTCACTTCCCTTCCCTTCCCTTCACTTCCCTTCCCTTCACTTCCCTTCCCTTCACTTCCCTTGCCCCACCTTCCCTTCCCTTGCCTTGCCTTGCCTTGCCTTCCCTTCCCTTACCTTGCCTTGCCTTGCCTTATCTTGCCTTGCCTTGCCTTGCCTTGCCTTCCCTTGCCTTGCCTTGCCTTCCCTTGCCTTGCCTTGCCTTGCCTTGCCTTGCCTTCCCTTGCCTTGCCTTGCCTTGCCTTGCCTTGCCTTGCCTTGCCTTGCCTTGCCTTGCCTTGCCTTGCCTTGCCTTGCCTTGCCTTGCCTTGCCTTCCCTTGCCTTGCCTTGCCTTGCCTTGCCTTGCCTTGCCTTGCCTTGCCTTCCCTTGCCTTGCATTGCCTTTCCTTGCCTTGCCTTCTCTTCCCTTGCCTTCCCTTGCCTTCCCTTGCCTTGCCTTCCCTTACCTTGCCTTGCCTTCCCCTGCCTTGCCTTGCCTTGCCTTGCCTTGCCTTGCCTTGCCTTGCCTTGCCTTGCCTTGCCTTGCCTTGCCTTGCCTTGCCTTGCCTTCCCTTGCCTTGCCTTGCCTTGCCTTGCCTTGCCTTGCCTTCCCTTGCCTTCCCTTGCCTTGCCTTGCCTTGCCTTGCCTTGCCTTGCCTTCCCTTGCCTTGCATTGCCTTTCCTTGCCTTGCCTTCTCTTCCCTTGCCTTCCCTTGCCTTCCCTTGCCTTGCCTTCCCTTACCTTGCCTTGCCTTCCCCTGCCTTGCCTTGCCTTGCCTTGCCTTGCCTTGCCTTGCCTTGCCTTGCCTTGCCTTGCCTTGCCTTGCCTTGCCTTCCCTTCCCTTCCCTTCCCTTGCCTTGCCTTGCCTTGCCTTGCCATCCCTTCCCTTGCTTTGCCTTGCCTTGCCTTGCCTTGCCTTGCCTTGCCTTGCCTTGCCTTGCCTTGCCTTGCCTTGCCTTGCCTTCCCTTCCCTTCCCTTCCCTTCCCTTCCTTCCCTTCCGTTCCCTTCCCTTCCCTTCCCTTCCCTTCCCTTCCCTTCCCTTCCCTTCCCTTCCCTTCCCTTCCCTTCCCTTCCCTTCCCTTCCCTTCCCTTCACTTCCCTTCCCTTCACTTCCCTTGCCCCACCTTCCCTTCCCTTGCCTTCCCTTGCCTTCCCTTGCCTTCCCTTGCCTTGCTTTGCCTTGCCTTGCCTTGCCTTGCCTTGCCTTCCCTTCCCTTGCCTTGCCTTGCCTTGCCTTGCCTTGCCTTGCCTTGCCTTGCCTTGCCTTGCCTTGCGTTCCCTTGCCTTCCCTTGCCTTCCCTTGCCTTCCCTTGCGTTCCCTTGCCTTCCCTTGCCTTGCCTTGCCTTGCCTTGCCTTCCCTTGCCTTGCCTTGCCTTGCCTTGCCTTGCCTTGCCTTGCCTTGCCTTGCCTTGCCTTGCCTTGCCTTGCCTTGCCTTCCCTTCCCTTCCCTTCCCTTGCCTTGCCTTGCCTTGCCTTCCCTTACCTTGCCTTGCCTTGCCTTGCCTTGCCTTCCCTTGCCTTGCCTTGCCTTGCCTTGCCTTGCCTTCCCTTCCCTTCCCTTGCCTTCCCTTGCCTTGCCTTGCCTTGCCTTGCCTTGCATTGCTTTGCCTTCCCTTCCCTTCCCTTGCCTTCCCTTGCCTTGCCTTGCCTTGCCTTGCTTTGCCTTGCCTTGACTTGCCTTGCCTTGCCTTGCCTTGCCTTGCCTTGCCTTGCCTTACCTTGCCTTGCCTTGCCTTGCCTTGCCTTGCCTTCCCTTCCCTTCCCTTCCCTTCCCTTCCCTTCCCTTCCCTTCCCTTCCCTTCCCTTCCCTTCCCTTCCCTTCACTTCCCTTCCCTTCACTTCCCTTGCCCCACCTTCCCTTCCCTTCCCTTCCCTTGCCTTGCCTTGCCTTGCCTTGCCTTGCCTTGCCTTGCCTTCCCTCGCCTTGCCTTGCCTTCCCTCGCCTTGCCTTCCCTTCCCTCGCCTTGCCTTCCCTTCCCTTGCCTTGCCTTCCCCTGCCTTGCCTTGCCTTGCCTTGCCTTGCCTTGCCTTGCCTTGCCTTGCCTTGCCTTGCCTTCCCTTGCCTTGCCTTGCCTTGCCTTGCCTTGCCTTGCCTTGCCTTGCCTTCCCTTCCCTTCCCTTCCCTTCCCTTCCCTTCCCTTGCCTTGCCTTGCCTTCCCTTGCCTTCCCTTGCCTTGCCTTGCCTTGCCTTGCCTTGCCTTCCCTTGCCTTGCCTTGCCTTGCCTTGCCTTGCCGTGCCTTGCCTTCCCTTTTCTTGCCTTGCCTTGCCTTGCCTTGCCTTCCCTTCCCTTGCCTTGCCTTGCCTTGCCTTGCCTTGCCTTGCCTTGCCTTGCCTTGCCTTGCCTTGCCTTGCCTTGCCTTCCCTTGCCTTGCCTTGCCTTGCCTTGCCTTGCCTTGCCTTCCCTTGCCTTGCCTTGCCTTGCCTTGCCTTGCCTTGCCTTGCCTTGCCTTCCCTTGCCTTGCATTGCCTTTCCTTGCCTTGCCTTCTCTTCCCTTGCCTTCCCTTGCCTTCCCTTGCCTTGCCTTCCCTTACCTTGCCTTGCCTTCCCCTGCCTTGCCTTGCCTTGCCTTGCCTTGCCTTGCCTTGCCTTGCCTTGCCTTGCCTTGCCTTGCCTTGCCTTGCCTTGCCTGCCCTTCCCTTCCCTTCCCTTGCCTTGCCTTGCCATCCCTTCCCTTGCTTTGCCTTGCCTTGCCTTGCCTTGCCTTGCCTTGCCTTGCCTTGCCTTGCCTTGCCTTGCCTTGCCTTGCCTTGCCTTGCCTTCCCTTCCCTTCCCTTCCCTTCCCTTCCTTCCCTTCCCTTCCCTTCCCTTCCCTTCCCTTCCCTTCCCTTCCCTTCCCTTCCCTTCCCTTCCCTTCCCTTCCCTTCCCTTCCCTTCCCTTCCCTTCCCTTGCCTTGCGTTCCCTTGCCTTCCCTTGCCTTGCCTTGCCTTGCCTTGCCTTCCCTTGCCTTCCCTTGCCTTGCCTTGCCTTGCCTTGCCTTGCGTTCCCTTGCCTTCCCTTGCCTTGCCTTGCCTTGCCTTGCCTTCCCTTGCCTTGCCTTGCCTTGCCTTCCCTTCCCTTGCCTTGCTTTGCCTTGCCTTGCCTTGCCTTGCCTGCCTTGCCTTGCCTTGCCTTGCCTTGCCTTGCCTTGCCTTGCCTTGCGTTCCCTTGCCTTCCCTTGCCTTGCCTTGCCTTGCCTTGCCTTCCCTTGCCTTGCCTTGCCTTGCCTTCCCTTCCCTTGCCTTGCTTTGCCTTGCCTTGCCTTGCCTTGCCTGCCTTGCCTTGCCTTGCCTTGCCTTGCCTTGCCTTGCCTTGCCTTACTTTGCCTTGCCTTGCCTTGCCTTCCCTTCCCTTCCCTTCCCTTCCCTTCCCTTCCCTTCCCTTCCCTTCCCTTCCCTTCCCTTCCCTTCCCTTCCCTTCCCTTCCCTTCCCTTCACTTCACTTCCCTTCCCTTCACTTCCCTTCCCTTCCCTTCACTTCCCTTCCCTTCCCTTCACTTCCCTTCCCTTCACTTCCCTTCCCTTCACTTCCCTTGCCCCACCTTCCCTTCCCTTGCCTTCCCTTGCCTTCCCTTGCCTTCCCTTCCCTTCCCTTCCCTTCCCTTCCCTTGCCTTCCCTTGCCATCCCTTCCCTTGCTTTGCCTTGCCTTGCCTTGCCTTGCCTTGCCTTGCCTTGCCTTCCCTTCCCTTCCCTTCCCTTGCCTTGCCT
Source organism: Phalacrocorax carbo (assembly GCF_963921805.1). Lineage (NCBI taxonomy): Eukaryota > Metazoa > Chordata > Aves > Suliformes > Phalacrocoracidae > Phalacrocorax > Phalacrocorax carbo. The sequence goes on along the minus strand of NC_087548.1, from coordinate 9,172,622 downwards.
TGCCTTGCCTTCCCTTACCTTGCCTTGCCTTGCCTTGCCTTGCCTTCCCTTGCCTTGCCTTGCCTTGCCTTGCCTTGCCTTCCCTTCCCTTCCCTTGCCTTCCCTTGCCTTGCCTTGCCTTGCCTTGCCTTGCATTGCTTTGCCTTCCCTTCCCTTCCCTTGCCTTCCCTTGCCTTGCCTTGCCTTGCCTTGCTTTGCCTTGCCTTGCCTTGCCTTGCCTTGCCTTGCCTTGCCTTGCCTTGCCTTGCCTTTCCTTGCCTTGCCTTGCCTTGCCTTCCCTTCCCTTCCCTTCCCTTCCCTTCCCTTCCCTTCCCTTCCCTTCCCTTCACTTCCCTTCCCTTCACTTCCCTTGCCCCACCTTCCCTTCCCTTCCCTTCCCTTGCCTTGCCTTGCCTTGCCTTGCCTTGCCTTGCCTTGCCTTCCCTCGCCTTGCCTTGCCTTCCCTCGCCTTGCCTTCCCTTCCCTCGCCTTGCCTTCCCTTCCCTTGCCTTGCCTTCCCCTGCCTTGCCTTGCCGTGCCTTATCTTGCCTTCCCTTGCCTTGCCTTGCCTTGCCTTGCCTTGCCTTGCCTTGCCTTCCCTTGCCTTGCCTTGCCTTGCCTTGCCTTGCCTTGCCTTGCCTTGCCTTCCCTTGCCTTGCCTTGCCTTGCCTTGCCTTGCCTTGCCTTGCCTTGCCTTCCCTTGCCTTGCCTTTCCTTGCCTTGCCTTCTCTTCCCTTGCCTTCCCTTGCCTTCCCTTGCCTGGCCTTCCCTTACCTTGCCTTGCCTTCCCCTGCCTTGCCTTGCCTTGCCTTGCCTTGCCTTGCCTTGCCTTGCCTTGCCTTCCCTTGCCTTGCCTTGCCTAGCCTTGCCTTCCCTTGCCTTGCCTTGCCTTGCCTTGCCTTGCCTTGCCTTCCCTTGCCTTGCCTTGCCTTGCCTTGCCTTGCCTTGCCTTGCCTTGCCTTCCCTTGCCTTGCATTGCCTTTCCTTGCCTTGCCTTCTCTTCCCTTGCCTTCCCTTGCCTTCCCTTGCCTTGCCTTCCCTTACCTTGCCTTGCCTTCCCCTGCCTTGCCTTGCCTTGCCTTGCCTTGCCTTGCCTTGCCTTGCCTTCCCTCGCCTTGCCTTGCCTTCCCTCGCCTTGCCTTCCCTTCCCTCGCCTTGCCTTCCCTTCCCTTGCCTTGCCTTCCCCTGCCTTGCCTTGCCGTGCCTTATCTTGCCTTCCCTTGCCTTGCCTTGCCTTGCCTTGCCTTGCCTTGCCTTGCCTTGCCTTGCCTTGCCTTGCCTTGCCTTGCCTTCCCTTCCCTTGCCTTGCCTTGCCTTGCCTTGCCTTGCCTTCCCTTGCCTTGCCTTGCCTTGCCTTGCCTTGCCTTGCCTTGCCTTGCCTTCCCTTGCCTTGCATTGCCTTTCCTTGCCTTGCCTTCTCTTCCCTTGCCTTCCCTTGCCTTCCCTTGCCTTGCCTTCCCTTACCTTGCCTTGCCTTCCCCTGCCTTGCCTTGCCTTGCCTTGCCTTGCCTTGCCTTGCCTTGCCTTGCCTTGCCTTCCCTCGCCTTGCCTTGCCTTCCCTCGCCTTGCCTTCCCTTCCCTCGCCTTGCCTTCCCTTCCCTTGCCTTGCCTTCCCCTGCCTTGCCTTGCCGTGCCTTATCTTGCCTTACCTTGCCTTGCCTTGCCTTGCCTTGCCTTGCCTTGCCTTGCCTTCCCTTGCCTTGCCTTGCCTTGCCTTGCCTTGCCTTGCCTTGCCTTGCCTTCCCTTGCCTTGCCTTGCCTTGCCTTGCCTTGCCTTGCCTTGCCTTGCCTTCCCTTGCCTTGCATTGCCTTTCCTTGCCTTGCCTTCTCTTCCCTTGCCTTCCCTTGCCTTCCCTTGCCTTGCCTTCCCTTACCTTGCCTTGCCTTCCCCTGCCTTGCCTTGCCTTGCCTTGCCTTGCCTTGCCTTGCCTTGCCTTGCCTTGCCTTGCCTTGCCTTGCCTTGCCTTGCCTTCCCTTGCCTTGCCTTGCCTTGCCTTGCCTTGCCTTCCCTTGCCTTGCCTTGCCTTGCCTTGCCTTGCCTTGCCTTGCCTTGCCTTCCCTTGCCTTGCATTGCCTTTCCTTGCCTTGCCTTCTCTTCCCTTGCCTTCCCTTGCCTTCCCTTGCCTTGCCTTCCCTTACCTTGCCTTGCCTTCCCCTGCCTTGCCTTGCCTTGCCTTGCCTTGCCTTGCCTTGCCTTGCCTTGCCTTGCCTTGCCTTGCCTTCCCTTCCCTTCCCTTCCCTTCCCTTGCCTTGCCTTGCCTTGCCTTGCCATCCCTTCCCTTGCTTTGCCTTGCCTTGCCTTGCCTTGCCTTGCCTTGCCTTGCCTTGCCTTGCCTTGCCTTGCCTTGCCTTCCCTTGCCTTGCCTTCCCTTCCCTTCCCTTCCCTTCCCTTCCTTCCCTTCCCTTCCCTTCCCTTCCCTTCCCTTCCCTTCCCTTCCCTTCCCTTCCCTTCCCTTCCCTTCCCTTCCCTTCCCTTCCCTTCACTTCCCTTCCCTTCCCTTCCCTTGCCTTCCCTTCCCTTCCCTTGCCTTCCCTTGCCTTCCCTTGCCTTCCCTTGCCTTGCTTTGCCTTGCCTTGCCTTGCCTTGCCTTGCCTTGCCTTCCCTTGCCTTGCCTTGCCTTGCCTTGCCTTGCCTTGCCTTGCCTTGCCTTGCCTTGCGTTCCCTTGCCTTCCCTTGCCTTCCCTTGCCTTCCCTTGCGTTCCCTTGCCTTCCCTTGCCTTGCCTTGCCTTGCCTTGCCTTCCCTTGCCTTCCCTTGCCTTGCCTTGCCTTGCCTTGCCTTGCGTTCCCTTGCCTTCCCTTGCCTTGCCTTGCCTTGCCTTGCCTTCCCTTGCCTTGCCTTGCCTTGCCTTCCCTTCCCTTGCCTTGCTTTGCCTTGCCTTGCCTTGCCTTGCCTGCCTTGCCTTGCCTTGCCTTGCCTTGCCTTGCCTTGCCTTGCCTTACTTTGCCTTGCCTTGCCTTCCCTTGCCTTCCCTTCCCTTCCCTTCCCTTCCCTTCCCTTCCCTTCCCTTCCCTTCACTTCACTTCCCTTCCCTTCAATTCCCTTCCCTTCCCTTCACTTCCCTTCCCTTCCCTTCCCTTCCCTTCCCTTCACTTCCCTTCCCTTCACTTCCCTTGCCCCACCTTCCCTTCCCTTGCCTTCCCTTGCCTTCCCTTGCCTTCCCTTCCCTTCCCTTCCCTTCCCTTCCCTTGCCTTCCCTTGCCATCCCTTCCCTTGCTTTGCCTTGCCTTGCCTTGCCTTGCCTTGCCTTGCCTTGCCTTGCCTTGCCTTGCCTTGCCTTGCCTTCCCTTCCCTTCCCTTCCCTTGCCTTGCCTTGCCTTGCCTTCCCTTGCCTTGCCTTGCCTTGCCTTGCCTTCCCTTGCCTTGCCTTGCCTTGCCTTCCCTTCCCTTGCCTTGCTTTGCCTTGCCTTGCCTTGCCTTGCCTGCCTTGCCTTGCCTTGCCTTGCCTTGCCTTGCCTTGCCTTGCCTTGCGTTCCCTTGCCTTCCCTTGCCTTGCCTTGCCTTGCCTTGCCTTCCCTTGCCTTGCCTTGCCTTGCCTTCCCTTCCCTTGCCTTGCTTTGCCTTGCCTTGCCTTGCCTTGCCTGCCTTGCCTTGCCTTGCCTTGCCTTGCCTTGCCTTGCCTTGCCTTACTTTGCCTTGCCTTGCCTTGCCTTGCCTTGCCTTCCCTTCCCTTCCCTTCCCTTCCCTTCCCTTCCCTTCCCTTCCCTTCCCTTCCCTTCCCTTCCCTTCCCTTCCCTTCCCTTCCCTTCCCTTCCCTTCCCTTCCCTTCACTTCACTTCCCTTCCCTTCACTTCCCTTCCCTTCCCTTCACTTCCCTTCCCTTCCCTTCACTTCCCTTCCCTTCACTTCCCTTCCCTTCACTTCCCTTGCCCCACCTTCCCTTCCCTTGCCTTCCCTTGCCTTGCCTTCCCTTCCCTTACCTTGCCTTGCCTTCCCTTCCCTTCCCTTCCCTTGCCTTCCCTTGCCATCCCTTGCCTTGCTTTGCCTTGCCTTGCCTTGCCTTGCCTTGCCTTGCCTTGCCTTGCCTTCCCTTCCCTTCCCTTGCCTTGCCTTGCCTTGCCTTCCCTTACCTTGCCTTGCCTTGCCTTGCCTTGCCTTCCCTTGCCTTGCCTTGCCTTGCCTTGCCTTGCCTTCCCTTCCCTTCCCTTGCCTTCCCTTGCCTTGCCTTGCCTTGCCTTGCCTTGCATTGCTTTGCCTTCCCTTCCCTTCCCTTGCCTTCCCTTGCCTTGCCTTGCCTTGCCTTGCTTTGCCTTGCCTTGCCTTGCCTTGCCTTGCCTTGCCTTGCCTTGCCTTGCCTTGCCTTGCCTTACCTTGCCTTGCCTTGCCTTCCCTTCCCTTCCCTTCCCTTCCCTTCCCTTCCCTTCCCTTCCCTTCCCTTCCCTTCACTTCCCTTCCCTTCACTTCCCTTGCCCCACCTTCCCTTCCCTTCCCTTCCCTTGCCTTGCCTTGCCTTGCCTTGCCTTGCCTTGCCTTGCCTTCCCTCGCCTTGCCTTGCCTTCCCTCGCCTTGCCTTCCCTTCCCTCGCCTTGCCTTCCCTTCCCTTGCCTTGCCTTCCCCTGCCTTGCCTTGCCGTGCCTTATCTTGCCTTCCCTTGCCTTGCCTTGCCTTGCCTTGCCTTGCCTTGCCTTGCCTTCCCTTGCCTTGCCTTGCCTTGCCTTGCCTTGCCTTGCCTTGCCTTGCCTTCCCTTGCCTTGCCTTGCCTCGCCTTGCCTCGCCTTGCCTTGCCTTGCCTTGCCTTGCCTTGCCTTGCCTTGCCTTGCCTTGCCTTGCCTTGCCTTGCCTTGCCTTGCCTTGCCTTCCCTTGCCTTGCCTTGCCTTGCCTTGCCTTGCCTTCTCTTCCCTTGCCTTCCCTTGCCTTCCCTTGCCTTGCCTTGCCTTCCCCTGCCTTGCCTTGCCTTGCCTTGCCTTGCCTTGCCTTGCCTTGCCTTGCCTTGCCTTGCCTTGATTTGCCTTCCCTTCCCTTCCCTTCCCTTCCCTTGCCTTGCCTTGCCTTGCCTTGCCTTGCCTTGCCTTGCCTTGCCTTGCCTTGCCTTGCCTTGCCTTGCCTTCCCTTCCCTTCCCTTCCCTTCCCTTCCCTTCCCTTCCCTTCCCTTCCCTTCACTTCCCTTCACTTCCCTTCCCTTCACTTCCCTTCCCTTCCCTTCACTTCCCTTCCCTTCCCTTCACTTCCCTTCCCTTCACTTCCCTTCCCTTCACTTCCCTTGCCCCACCTTCCCTTCCCTTGCCTTGCCTTGCCTTGCCTTCCCTTCCCTTACCTTGCCTTGCCTTGCCTTATCTTGCCTTGCCTTGCCTTGCCTTGCCTTCCCTTGCCTTGCCTTGCCTTCCCTTGCCTTGCCTTGCCTTGCCTTGCCTTGCCTTCCCTTGCCTTGCCTTGCCTTGCCTTGCCTTGCCTTGCCTTGCCTTCCCTTGCCTTCCCTTGCCTTGCCTTGCCTTGCCTTGCCTTGCCTTGCCTTCCCTTGCCTTGCCTTGCCTTGCCTTGCCTTGCCTTGCCTTGCCTTGCCTTCCCTTGCCTTGCATTGCCTTTCCTTGCCTTGCCTTCTCTTCCCTTGCCTTCCCTTGCCTTCCCTTGCCTTGCCTTCCCTTACCTTGCCTTGCCTTCCCCTGCCTTGCCTTGCCTTGCCTTGCCTTGCCTTGCCTTGCCTTGCCTTGCCTTGCCTTGCCTTGCCTTGCCTTGCCTTGCCTTGCCTTCCCTTGCCTTGCCTTGCCTTGCCTTGCCTTGCCTTGCCTTCCCTTGCCTTCCCTTGCCTTGCCTTGCCTTGCCTTGCCTTGCCTTGCCTTCCCTTGCCTTGCATTGCCTTTCCTTGCCTTGCCTTCTCTTCCCTTGCCTTCCCTTGCCTTCCCTTGCCTTGCCTTCCCTTACCTTGCCTTGCCTTCCCCTGCCTTGCCTTGCCTTGCCTTGCCTTGCCTTGCCTTGCCTTGCCTTGCCTTGCCTTGCCTTGCCTTGCCTTCCCTTCCCTTCCCTTCCCTTGCCTTGCCTTGCCTTGCCTTGCCATCCCTTCCCTTGCTTTGCCTTGCCTTGCCTTGCCTTGCCTTGCCTTGCCTTGCCTTGCCTTGCCTTGCCTTGCCTTGCCTTGCCTTGCCTTCCCTTGCCTTGCCTTCCCTTCCCTTCCCTTCCCTTCCCTTCCTTCCCTTCCGTTCCCTTCCCTTCCCTTCCCTTCCCTTCCCTTCCCTTCCCTTCCCTTCCCTTCCCTTCCCTTCCCTTCCCTTCCCTTCCCTTCCCTTCCCTTCACTTCCCTTCCCTTCACTTCCCTTGCCCCACCTTCCCTTCCCTTGCCTTCCCTTGCCTTCCCTTGCCTTCCCTTGCCTTGCTTTGCCTTGCCTTGCCTTGCCTTGCCTTGCCTTCCCTTCCCTTGCCTTGCCTTGCCTTGCCTTGCCTTGCCTTGCCTTGCCTTGCCTTGCCTTGCCTTGCGTTCCCTTGCCTTCCCTTGCCTTCCCTTGCCTTCCCTTGCGTTCCCTTGCCTTCCCTTGCCTTGCCTTGCCTTGCCTTGCCTTCCCTTGCCTTCCCTTGCCTTGCCTTGCCTTGCCTTGCCTTGCCTTGCCTTGCCTTGCCTTGCCTTGCCTTGCCTTGCCTTCCCTTCCCTTCCCTTCCCTTGCCTTGCCTTGCCTTGCCTTCCCTTACCTTGCCTTGCCTTGCCTTGCCTTGCCTTCCCTTGCCTTGCCTTGCCTTGCCTTGCCTTGCCTTCCCTTCCCTTCCCTTGCCTTCCCTTGCCTTGCCTTGCCTTGCCTTGCCTTGCATTGCTTTGCCTTCCCTTCCCTTCCCTTGCCTTCCCTTGCCTTGCCTTGCCTTGCCTTGCTTTGCCTTGCCTTGCCTTGCCTTGCCTTGCCTTGCCTTGCCTTGCCTTGCCTTGCCTTACCTTGCCTTGCCTTGCCTTGCCTTGCCTTGCCTTCCCTTCCCTTCCCTTCCCTTCCCTTCCCTTCCCTTCCCTTCCCTTCCCTTCCCTTCCCTTCCCTTCCCTTCACTTCCCTTCCCTTCACTTCCCTTGCCCCACCTTCCCTTCCCTTCCCTTCCCTTGCCTTGCCTTGCCTTGCCTTGCCTTGCCTTGCCTTGCCTTCCCTCGCCTTGCCTTGCCTTCCCTCGCCTTGCCTTCCCTTCCCTCGCCTTGCCTTCCCTTCCCTTGCCTTGCCTTCCCCTGCCTTGCCTTGCCTTGCCTTGCCTTGCCTTGCCTTGCCTTGCCTTGCCTTGCCTTGCCTTCCCTTGCCTTGCCTTGCCTTGCCTTGCCTTGCCTTGCCTTGCCTTGCCTTCCCTTCCCTTCCCTTCCCTTCCCTTCCCTTCCCTTGCCTTGCCTTGCCTTCCCTTGCCTTCCCTTGCCTTGCCTTGCCTTGCCTTGCCTTGCCTTCCCTTGCCTTGCCTTGCCTTGCCTTGCCTTGCCGTGCCTTGCCTTCCCTTTTCTTGCCTTGCCTTGCCTTGCCTTGCCTTCCCTTCCCTTGCCTTGCCTTGCCTTGCCTTGCCTTGCCTTGCCTTGCCTTGCCTTGCCTTGCCTTGCCTTGCCTTGCCTTCCCTTGCCTTGCCTTGCCTTGCCTTGCCTTGCCTTGCCTTCCCTTGCCTTGCCTTGCCTTGCCTTGCCTTGCCTTGCCTTGCCTTGCCTTCCCTTGCCTTGCATTGCCTTTCCTTGCCTTGCCTTCTCTTCCCTTGCCTTCCCTTGCCTTCCCTTGCCTTGCCTTCCCTTACCTTGCCTTGCCTTCCCCTGCCTTGCCTTGCCTTGCCTTGCCTTGCCTTGCCTTGCCTTGCCTTGCCTTGCCTTGCCTTGCCTTGCCTGCCCTTCCCTTCCCTTCCCTTGCCTTGCCTTACCATCCCTTCCCTTGCTTTGCCTTGCCTTGCCTTGCCTTGCCTTGCCTTGCCTTGCCTTGCCTTGCCTTGCCTTGCCTTGCCTTGCCTTGCCTTGCCTTGCCTTCCCTTCCCTTCCCTTCCCTTCCCTTCCTTCCCTTCCGTTCCCTTCCCTTCCCTTCCCTTCCCTTCCCTTCCCTTCCCTTCCCTTCCCTTCCCTTCCCTTCCCTTCCCTTCCCTTCCCTTCCCTTCCCTTCCCTTCCCTTCCCTTCCCTTCACTTCCCTTCCCTTCCCTTCCCTTGCCTTGCGTTCCCTTGCCTTCCCTTGCCTTGCCTTGCCTTGCCTTGCCTTCCCTTGCCTTCCCTTGCCTTGCCTTGCCTTGCCTTGCCTTGCGTTCCCTTGCCTTCCCTTGCCTTGCCTTGCCTTGCCTTGCCTTCCCTTGCCTTGCCTTGCCTTGCCTTCCCTTCCCTTGCCTTGCTTTGCCTTGCCTTGCCTTGCCTTGCCTGCCTTGCCTTGCCTTGCCTTGCCTTGCCTTGCCTTGCCTTGCCTTGCGTTCCCTTGCCTTCCCTTGCCTTGCCTTGCCTTGCCTTGCCTTCCCTTGCCTTGCCTTGCCTTGCCTTCCCTTCCCTTGCCTTGCTTTGCCTTGCCTTGCCTTGCCTTGCCTGCCTTGCCTTGCCTTGCCTTGCCTTGCCTTGCCTTGCCTTGCCTTACTTTGCCTTGCCTTGCCTTCCCTTCCCTTCCCTTCCCTTCCCTTCCCTTCCCTTCCCTTCCCTTCCCTTCCCTTCCCTTCCCTTCCCTTCCCTTCCCTTCCCTTCCCTTCCCTTCCCTTCCCTTCCCTTCCCTTCCCTTCCCTTCCCTTCCCTTCACTTCACTTCCCTTCCCTTCACTTCCCTTCCCTTCCCTTCACTTCCCTTCCCTTCCCTTCACTTCCCTTCCCTTCACTTCCCTTCCCTTCACTTCCCTTGCCCCACCTTCCCTTCCCTTGCCTTCCCTTGCCTTCCCTTGCCTTCCCTTCCCTTCCCTTCCCTTCCCTTCCCTTGCCTTCCCTTGCCATCCCTTCCCTTGCTTTGCCTTGCCTTGCCTTGCCTTGCCTTGCCTTGCCTTGCCTTCCCTTCCCTTCCCTTCCCTTGCCTTGCCTTGCCTTGCCTTCCCTTACCTTGCCTTGCCTTGCCTTGCCTTGCCTTCCCTTGCCTTGCCTTGCCTTGCCTTGCCTTGCCTTCCCTTCCCTTCCCTTGCCTTCCCTTGCCTTGCCTTGCCTTGCCTTGCCTTGCATTGCTTTGCCTTCCCTTCCCTTCCCTTGCCTTCCCTTGCCTTGCCTTGCCTTGCCTTGCTTTGCCTTGCCTTGCCTTGCCTTGCCTTGCCTTGCCTTGCCTTGCCTTGCCTTGCCTTTCCTTGCCTTGCCTTGCCTTCCCTTCCCTTCCCTTCCCTTCCCTTCCCTTCCCTTCCCTTCCCTTCCCTTCCCTTCACTTCCCTTCCCTTCACTTCCCTTGCCCCACCTTCCCTTCCCTTCCCTTCCCTTGCCTTGCCTTGCCTTGCCTTGCCTTGCCTTGCCTTGCCTTCCCTCGCCTTGCCTTGCCTTCCCTCGCCTTGCCTTCCCTTCCCTCGCCTTGCCTTCCCTTCCCTTGCCTTGCCTTCCCCTGCCTTGCCTTGCCGTGCCTTATCTTGCCTTCCCTTGCCTTGCCTTGCCTTGCCTTGCCTTGCCTTGCCTTGCCTTCCCTTGCCTTGCCTTGCCTTGCCTTGCCTTGCCTTGCCTTGCCTTGCCTTCCCTTGCCTTGCCTTGCCTTGCCTTGCCTTGCCTTGCCTTGCCTTGCCTTCCCTTGCCTTGCCTTTCCTTGCCTTGCCTTCTCTTCCCTTGCCTTCCCTTGCCTTCCCTTGCCTTGCCTTCCCTTACCTTGCCTTGCCTTCCCCTGCCTTGCCTTGCCTTGCCTTGCCTTGCCTTGCCTTGCCTTGCCTTGCCTTCCCTTGCCTTGCCTTGCCTAGCCTTGCCTTCCCTTGCCTTGCCTTGCCTTGCCTTGCCTTGCCTTGCCTTCCCTTGCCTTGCCTTGCCTTGCCTTGCCTTGCCTTGCCTTGCCTTGCCTTCCCTTGCCTTGCATTGCCTTTCCTTGCCTTGCCTTCTCTTCCCTTGCCTTCCCTTGCCTTCCCTTGCCTTGCCTTCCCTTACCTTGCCTTGCCTTCCCCTGCCTTGCCTTGCCTTGCCTTGCCTTGCCTTGCCTTGCCTTGCCTTCCCTCGCCTTGCCTTGCCTTCCCTCGCCTTGCCTTCCCTTCCCTCGCCTTGCCTTCCCTTCCCTTGCCTTGCCTTCCCCTGCCTTGCCTTGCCGTGCCTTATCTTGCCTTCCCTTGCCTTGCCTTGCCTTGCCTTGCCTTGCCTTGCCTTGCCTTGCCTTGCCTTGCCTTGCCTTCCCTTCCCTTGCCTTGCCTTGCCTTGCCTTGCCTTGCCTTCCCTTGCCTTGCCTTGCCTTGCCTTGCCTTGCCTTGCCTTGCCTTGCCTTCCCTTGCCTTGCATTGCCTTTCCTTGCCTTGCCTTCTCTTCCCTTGCCTTCCCTTGCCTTCCCTTGCCTTGCCTTCCCTTACCTTGCCTTGCCTTCCCCTGCCTTGCCTTGCCTTGCCTTGCCTTGCCTTGCCTTGCCTTGCCTTGCCTTGCCTTCCCTCGCCTTGCCTTGCCTTCCCTCGCCTTGCCTTCCCTTCCCTCGCCTTGCCTTCCATTCCCTTGCCTTGCCTTCCCCTGCCTTGCCTTGCCGTGCCTTATCTTGCCTTACCTTGCCTTGCCTTGCCTTGCCTTGCCTTGCCTTGCCTTGCCTTCCCTTGCCTTGCCTTGCCTTGCCTTGCCTTGCCTTGCCTTGCCTTGCCTTCCCTTGCCTTGCCTTGCCTTGCCTTGCCTTGCCTTGCCTTGCCTTGCCTTCCCTTGCCTTGCATTGCCTTTCCTTGCCTTGCCTTCTCTTCCCTTGCCTTCCCTTGCCTTCCCTTGCCTTGCCTTCCCTTACCTTGCCTTGCCTTCCCCTGCCTTGCCTTGCCTTGCCTTGCCTTGCCTTGCCTTGCCTTGCCTTGCCTTGCCTTGCCTTGCCTTGCCTTGCCTTGCCTTCCCTTGCCTTGCCTTGCCTTGCCTTGCCTTGCCTTCCCTTGCCTTGCCTTGCCTTGCCTTGCCTTGCCTTGCCTTGCCTTGCCTTGCCTTGCCTTGCCTTGCCTTGCCTTGCCTTCCCTTGCCTTGCCTTGCCTTGCCTTGCCTTGCCTTCCCTTGCCTTGCCTTGCCTTGCCTTGCCTTGCCTTGCCTTGCCTTGCCTTCCCTTGCCTTGCATTGCCTTTCCTTGCCTTGCCTTCTCTTCCCTTGCCTTCCCTTGCCTTCCCTTGCCTTGCCTTCCCTTACCTTGCCTTGCCTTCCCCTGCCTTGCCTTGCCTTGCCTTGCCTTGCCTTGCCTTGCCTTGCCTTGCCTTGCCTTGCCTTGCCTTCCCTTCCCTTCCCTTCCCTTCCCTTGCCTTGCCTTGCCTTGCCTTGCCATCCCTTCCCTTGCTTTGCCTTGCCTTGCCTTGCCTTGCCTTGCCTTGCCTTGCCTTGCCTTGCCTTGCCTTGCCTTCCCTTGCCTTGCCTTCCCTTCCCTTCCCTTCCCTTCCCTTCCTTCCCTTCCCTTCCCTTCCCTTCCCTTCCCTTCCCTTCCCTTCCCTTCCCTTCCCTTCCCTTCCCTTCCCTTCCCTTCCCTTCCCTTCCCTTCCCTTCCCTTCCCTTCCCTTCCCTTCACTTCCCTTCCCTTCCCTTCCCTTGCCTTCCCTTCCCTTCCCTTGCCTTCCCTTGCCTTCCCTTGCCTTCCCTTGCCTTGCTTTGCCTTGCCTTGCCTTGCCTTGCCTTGCCTTGCCTTCCCTTGCCTTGCCTTGCCTTGCCTTGCCTTGCCTTGCCTTGCCTTGCCTTGCCTTGCGTTCCCTTGCCTTCCCTTGCCTTCCCTTGCCTTCCCTTGCGTTCCCTTGCCTTCCCTTGCCTTGCCTTGCCTTGCCTTGCCTTCCCTTGCCTTCCCTTGCCTTGCCTTGCCTTGCCTTGCCTTGCGTTCCCTTGCCTTCCCTTGCCTTGCCTTGCCTTGCCTTGCCTTCCCTTGCCTTGCCTTGCCTTGCCTTCCCTTCCCTTGCCTTGCTTTGCCTTGCCTTGCCTTGCCTTGCCTGCCTTGCCTTGCCTTGCCTTGCCTTGCCTTGCCTTGCCTTGCCTTACTTTGCCTTGCCTTGCCTTCCCTTCCCTTCCCTTCCCTTCCCTTCCCTTCCCTTCCCTTCCCTTCCCTTCCCTTCACTTCACTTCCCTTCCCTTCACTTCCCTTCCCTTCCCTTCACTTCCCTTCCCTTCCCTTCCCTTCCCTTCCCTTCACTTCCCTTCCCTTCACTTCCCTTGCCCCACCTTCCCTTCCCTTGCCTTCCCTTGCCTTCCCTTGCCTTCCCTTCCCTTCCCTTCCCTTCCCTTCCCTTGCCTTCCCTTGCCATCCCTTCCCTTGCTTTGCCTTGCCTTGCCTTGCCTTGCCTTGCCTTGCCTTGCCTTGCCTTGCCTTGCCTTGCCTTGCCTTCCCTTCCCTTCCCTTCCCTTGCCTTGCCTTGCCTTGCCTTCCCTTACCTTGCCTTGCCTTGCCTTGCCTTGCCTTCCCTTGCCTTGCCTTGCCTTGCCTTGCCTTGCCTTCCCTTCCCTTCCCTTGCCTTCCCTTGCCTTGCCTTGCCTTGCCTTGCCTTGCATTGCTTTGCCTTCCCTTCCCTTCCCTTGCCTTCCCTTGCCTTGCCTTGCCTTGCCTTGCTTTGCCTTGCCTTGCCTTGCCTTGCCTTGCCTTGCCTTGCCTTGCCTTGCCTTGCCTTACCTTGCCTTGCCTTGCCTTGCCTTCCCTTCCCTTCCCTTCCCTTCCCTTCCCTTCCCTTCCCTTCCCTTCCCTTCCCTTCCCTTCCCTTCACTTCCCTTCCCTTCACTTCCCTTGCCCCACCTTCCCTTCCCTTCCCTTCCCTTGCCTTGCCTTGCCTTGCCTTGCCTTGCCTTGCCTTGCCTTCCCTCGCCTTGCCTTGCCTTCCCTCGCCTTGCCTTCCCTTCCCTCGCCTTGCCTTCCCTTCCCTTGCCTTGCCTTCCCCTGCCTTGCCTTGCCTTGCCTTGCCTTGCGTTCCCTTGCCTTGCCTTGCCTTGCCTTCCCTTGCCTTGCCTTGCCTTGCCTTGCCTTGCCTTGCCTTGCCTTCCCTTCCCTTCCCTTCCCTTCCCTTCCCTTCCCTTCCCTTGCCTTGCCTTGCCTTCCCTTGCCTTCCCTTGCCTTGCCTTGCCTTGCCTTGCCTTGCCTTCCCTTGCCTTGCCTTGCCTTGCCTTGCCTTGCCTTGCCTTGCCTTCCCTTTTCTTGCCTTGCCTTGCCTTGCCTTGCCTTCCCTTGCCTTGCCTTGCCTTGCCTTGCCTTGCCTTGCCCTGCCTTGCCTTGCCTTGCCTTGCCTTGCCTTGCCTTGCCTTCCCTTGCCTTGCCTTGCCTTGCCTTGCCTTGCCTTGCCTTCCCTTGCCTTGCCTTGCCTTGCCTTGCCTTGCCTTGCCTTCCCTTCCCTTCCCTTGCCTTGCATTGCCTTTCCTTGCCTTGCCTTCTCTTCCCTTGCCTTGCCTTGCCTTCCCTTGCCTTGCCTTCCCTTACCTTGCCTTGCCTTCCCCTGCCTTGCCTTGCCTTGCCTTGCCTTGCCTTGCCTTGCCTTGCCTTGCCTTGCCTTGCCTTGCCTTGCCTTGCCTTCCCTTCCCTTCCCTTCCCTTGCCTTGCCTTGCCATCCCTTCCCTTGCTTTGCCTTGCCTTGCCTTGCCTTGCCTTGCCTTGCCTTGCCTTGCCTTCCCTTGCCTTGCCTTGCCTTGCCTTGCCTTGCCTTCCCTTCCCTTCCCTTCCCTTCCCTTCCTTCCCTTCCCTTCCCTTCCCTTCCCTTCCCTTCCCTTCCCTTCCCTTCCCTTCCCTTCCCTTCCCTTCCCTTCCCTTCCCTTCCCTTCCCTTCCCTTCCCTTCCCTTGCCTTGCGTTCCCTTGCCTTCCCTTGCCTTGCCTTGCCTTGCCTTGCCTTCCCTTGCCTTCCCTTGCCTTGCCTTGCCTTGCCTTGCCTTGCGTTCCCTTGCCTTCCCTTGCCTTGCCTTGCCTTGCCTTGCCTTCCCTTGCCTTGCCTTGCCTTGCCTTCCCTTCCCTTGCCTTGCTTTGCCTTGCCTTGCCTTGCCTTGCCTGCCTTGCCTTGCCTTGCCTTGCCTTGCCTTGCCTTGCCTTGCCTTGCGTTCCCTTGCCTTCCCTTGCCTTGCCTTGCCTTGCCTTGCCTTCCCTTGCCTTGCCTTGCCTTGCCTTCCCTTCCCTTGCCTTGCTTTGCCTTGCCTTGCCTTGCCTTGCCTGCCTTGCCTTGCCTTGCCTTGCCTTGCCTTGCCTTGCCTTGCCTTACTTTGCCTTGCCTTCCCTTCCCTTCCCTTCCCTTCCCTTCCCTTCCCTTCCCTTCCTTTCCCTTCCCTTCCCTTCCCTTCCCTTCCCTTCCCTTCCCTTCCCTTCCCTTCCCTTCCCTTCCCTTCCCTTCACTTCACTTCCCTTCCCTTCACTTCCCTTCCCTTCCCTTCACTTCCCTTCCCTTCCCTTCACTTCCCTTCCCTTCACTTCCCTTCCCTTCACTTCCCTTGCCCCACCTTCCCTTCCCTTGCCTTCCCTTGCCTTCCCTTGCCTTCCCTTCCCTTCCCTTCCCTTCCCTTCCCTTGCCTTCCCTTGCCATCCCTTCCCTTGCTTTGCCTTGCCTTGCCTTGCCTTGCCTTGCCTTGCCTTGCCTTGCCTTCCCTTCCCTTCCCTTGCCTTGCCTTGCCTTGCCTTCCCTTACCTTGCCTTGCCTTGCCTTGCCTTGCCTTCCCTTGCCTTGCCTTGCCTTGCCTTGCCTTGCCTTCCCTTCCCTTCCCTTGCCTTCCCTTGCCTTGCCTTGCCTTGCCTTGCCTTGCATTGCTTTGCCTTCCCTTCCCTTCCCTTGCTTTCCCTTGCCTTGCCTTGCCTTGCCTTGCTTTGCCTTGCCTTGCCTTGCCTTGCCTTGCCTTGCCTTGCCTTGCCTTGCCTTGCCTTACCTTGCCTTGCCTTGCCTTCCCTTCCCTTCCCTTCCCTTCCCTTCCCTTCCCTTCCCTTCCCTTCCCTTCACTTCCCTTCCCTTCACTTCCCTTGCCCCACCTTCCCTTCCCTTCCCTTCCCTTGCCTTGCCTTGCCTTGCCTTGCCTTGCCTTGCCTTGCCTTCCCTCGCCTTGCCTTGCCTTCCCTCGCCTTGCCTTCCCTTCCCTCGCCTTGCCTTCCCTTCCCTTGCCTTGCCTTCCCTTGCCTTGCCTTGCCGTGCCTTGCCTTGCCTTGCCTTGCCTTGCCTTGCCTTGCCTTCCCTTGCCTTGCCTTGCCTTGCCTTGCCTTGCCTTGCCTTGCCTTGCCTTCCCTTCCCTTCCCTTCCCTTCCCTTCCCTTCCCTTCCCTTCCCTTCCCTTCCCTTCCCTTCCCTTGCCTTGCCTTGCCTTCCCTTGCCTTCCCTTGCCTTGCCTTGCCTTGCCTTGCCTTGCCTTCCCTTGCCTTGCCTTGCCTTGCCTTCCCTTTTCTTGCCTTGCCTTGCCTTGCCTTGCCTTCCCTTCCCTTGCCTTGCCTTGCCTTGCCTTGCCTTGCCTTGCCTTGCCTTGCCTTGCCTTGCCTTGCCTTGCCTTGCCTTGCCTTGCCTTGCCTTCCCTTCCCTTCCCTTCCCTTCCCTTCCCTTGCCTTGCCTTGCCTTGCCTTGCCTTGCCTTGCCTTGCCTTGCCTTGCCTTGCCTTCCCTTCCCTTCCCTTCCCTTCCCTTCCCTTCCCTTCCCTTCCCTTCCCTTCCTTTCCCTTCCCTTGCCTTCCCTTGACTTGCCTTGCCTTCCCTTGACTTGCCTTGCCTTGCCTTGCCTTCCCTTGCCTTGCCTTCCCTTGCCTTGCCTTGCCTTGCCTTCCCTTGCCTTGCCTTGCCTTGCCTTGCCTTCCCTTGCCTTGCCTTCCTTTCCCTTGCCTTCCCTTGCCTTGCCTTGCCTTGCCTTGCCTTGCCTTGCCTTGCCTTGCCTTGCCTTGCCTTGCCTTCCCTTCCCTTCCCTTCCCTTCCCTTCCCTTCCCTTCCCTTCCCTTCCCTTCCCTTCCCTTCCCTTCCCTTCCCTTCCCTTCCCTTCCCTTGCCTTGCCTTCCCTTGCCTTGCTTTCCCTTCCCTTGCCTTCCCTTCCCTTGCCTTCCCTTGCCTTCCCTTCCCTTCCCTTGCCTTGCCTTGCCTTCCCTTCCCTTCCCTTGCCTTGCATTGCCTTCCCTTCCCTTGCCTTACCTTGCCTTGCCTTGCCTTATATTGTATCCTTCATCTGAACATGTCTTTCTCTTATTTTTAAAAAATTTGTGTTTGTTTTGTTTGATTTTAATGGAAAAAACACCCACAAACACCAAAAAAAAAACCACCCCACGAAAAATGCCTGAACAAACAAACCAAAACCCCATTTCGTCACGTCTGAGTAGCTGATTAAAGAAACTACATACAATGACTGAACCTTTCTCTGTGCTACTTACTTCATTCTATTCTTTAATACTTCGATGATCTTAACAGATGAATGCACCAACAGCTCACTTTGGTCCTAACTCAGCTCTGCCTGCCTGGTTTATTGCTGTCAATATTGTGGATACAATATTGCATCGGAACTTCAACTCAGTGAATGCTTTAAACATTGCTAAGGTCTTGATCCAATTCTCACTGAAGAGACTCACTGAATGTGAATCCTCCCGCTGATTTCAATAGGCTCATCAGGGCTTAACTGATATGTTACTTCAGAAATTGTTCACTAAATTTATGTCTAAATTCATAGTGTCTGTTGGTTTATAACTCATAGCAAAATAACATGGATAAGAAGTATTTATACTTATGGAAGTGAAAAAGAAGGAGAAAGAGCTGTTGAAACAAGGGACCATTTGCAAACATAATGAACCACATTGTTTAAAAGCTGACCTGACCAAAGACCTTAAGTTGAGTTACTGGAGAAAAATTTGTGGAGGCCCATGGTGAACATATTTTGTTGTGAGTTGTTTTTTAAAGTGTACTTTAAATTCTCTCTAAGTTTGGAACATTATACACTATATTATGTATTCTGAGAAGATAGCTGTGTAAAATAAATTCTTCTTTAGTTATCTTATTATTGCTTTTTTTTTTCCCTTTCACTTTCTTCTTTTTTTTCCTAACTGTTGCTGCTTTTCAACGAACTCCATGGAGACAGACTGCAGAATGTAAAATCATCTGAAAATCTCAAGAGTTTCTGAAGCCTCAGTCCTTAAGTGAGGCTTTAATCACAAGAGACACACAGGTGATTTTTTCCACGTCTGGCAAGTGAACACAATGGAAGAAGAAACCTAAAGATTCTAGGCTAAAGAGGTGGTAATTAATGAAAATAGAAACAAGTGCCTTTATATGTTGTGATAAATGTTGATCTTTTGGGGATTAGTCTTACTACCTGGAAGAATTGATTCATCTTTCGATTCCCAGAAACACTGCAATATTTGAAACAAACTTTCTCACTTCACACATGTCCATATCACCACCCGGTAATATAATTCAACCCCTGTCTCCATTTTCTGACTCAATATTTTATGCAAACAAGAATATCAGCAGGAGTGTTCTTCAGGTGTTCTGCAGATATGCACACTCACTGAATATCTTGGAAAACAGAACACTGAAGAAGAAGGAAAAATTATTCTTGATTTAGGAGACATTAGGGACCTACTTTTCCAAATACCAAAGCTAAGTTTTTTGCCCTGTATTACTGTTGGACCGTAAATGAGCAAAGGGAGTTCCACATTGGACCATGTACATTTCTGAAAATGGTATGTGCCGAAATATAACCACTGTTATACAGGACTTTGTGAGATTCAACTTAATTCCTTCCGAAACAAGATGGGATGCCTTTATGTAGTTGTGCTATATTAATGATAAAATTTCTCTTCACAACATCTGAGAAATGACTGGGTTACTGGGTAATGGGGACCAGTAATTTTCATTGTTAGAGATAAATAAACTAGATGATTCTCTGATATTTTTTTTTTTATCTCACAAGGAAGCAGTTCAAGTCTTTTTGAATTTAAATGCAAAACATCCAAGAATATGTGGTCTCAGAAAAATACACTAGAAGTTGACTGATTACCACTTGTAATTCATGTGCAACTAACACACTGCAGCTTTCTCACTCTTTCTTTGGATTATATGGCTATGAAAAAAATAGCATAATAAAATAAAAGTAATTTTCTCCTCAGTTCAGCCTATGGTTCTATGATGGAAAGGAGTAGATATTATCAATGGGTGGCAACTAGATGTTTTCCCGTATGAGAATTGTCAGTGTACATACTTTTGTTCTTATTACTGAATATCTTATTTAGTTTACCATATGCTAATTTGAAATGGTCATCATTATTTTTTGAAATCTTGTAGAGAATGAGTTTCTTTTTTGTTATTTATTTATGAAAGTTGATGTCTAAATGTCTCAACATATTTCTGAAAGTCTGAAGCTCCCAAGACTCACAGTGTAAAATTTGGAATCTTTGTTCTAAACAAGTATCTCAAGGGTTCCAAAGTCCCTCCAGCCCTGCAGAGTATTTAGCACCTGCAACTGTCTGTTAGCATGAACAGCTTTAGATCATCAGTTCCTAATTCAACTGCAGAATTTAACTTTGAAACTTGGAAGCTTGTATAGCACAACTTTGGGCAGACTATATAGCAAGGATGCATTGGATCAGCGGTCTTTGAAAGCCAGCGTGTCTCGCGAGTCAGTCTGATGTATGTAATCTAATATACCTGAAGACAGGGATCCTGGAAACCTGAAATCCCTGATGACTCAATGGTCAGTACATGACACAAACTCCTTAGAAAAACAGACTTCAGGTTGCTAAAATAAAATAAAGTTAAAAGCCCTTTGGAAAAAATGTTAAGAAAAACAGTATCTCGTCCAACAAAACTCGAATGTGTTTTGGTGGTGGTTAGTATAAACTGACATTTAAATGAAACATTTCAACTTTGATGAATTGGGACTTTACAGCAAAATCCTATTTCATCAGAGAATTCCCAGGTAGCTCTAATTGGATGCTTCAATCTATAGGAAGCAGTAATTGCCTTTAATGGTTTTAAAAATAAAATAAATACCTTCCGTGTTAAATTCAGACATATTATGGTATAATATTTTATGAAGTCACAGAAAGTGTGCAACAATGTAACGATATTAAAGATATAATGAAGACATAAAAGGCAAAATTGGAAGCTGTCATTGTACATTACAAAATCAAATTCCTACATTTTTAAATGATACTGTTTTTGAAAAAGACAAGCCATCAAAGTGCATATTATTTTGTGAGGGGGAAAGGGGAAAATTTAAACAGTAAAAACAAATGCAATTTGAATGTATTTTATCCAAGTGTTTAAAATAACTTTTAATGGAAAATACATAAATGAATTTTTTAATATTAATTAATTTTTAAAAAGTAATACTCTGAATCTCAGAAAGTGTGGTTTCACTGTTAAGCAACCACCCTGAGGCAGAAAAGAAGAGCTCAAAGTTCTTCATCAAGAAAGAACCACTGGATAAGTACAGTGTGTACTGAAGAAGCTGTAATACAGGCCAGATGTAAGAGGAAAGGAAAATGATCTGTGGTAAGTGTGTGTGTTTCATCACAAAGATCAGCTGGGATTTTATGCGGGGAATTCAGCAGCAATGTCCTTTCTGTCTGATCTAAGCAACAATGCTTTAAGGAAAACCACAGGTTTCTTCCCTTTTGTTTTCTCTTTAGAAGAAGACATGGTCCATAAATGGAAAGGCGGACCGAATGAATGTCTACCCTTTGCAGCTTCTAAATCTTTCCAACCTTATGGTTTGCTGAGTTAATTAAGGGGAATTTTTTTTCCCACAAATTAATTATGAAATTAATCTATTCTAACATCAGCCATCTGGGTACTAGACTCCCAAACTGAGATAAGCTCCCTGTAAAGTAGTCACCTCTAAAGGGTGATTCTTCTGAGTGGTTCAAGACACCCATCACACAATACCAAACTTGTCCTCTGGATGGGCCTGTTTCTGCACACTGAACTAGAAGAGGAGCAGGCCATGACTAAGTCACACTTACTGGGTGATGCAGTGCTTATCTAAATGGTGAGTGGCGCTGGTGCACAAATATTTCTGAATATGAGGTGCATCGGATCAGTCAGCTGGACCTGAAGGTCAGGCAGCACTCTCTTTCCATGGACCCTTCAGAGTGATCCTTAGTAAACTTGACAAAATATTTCATTGAAGCTTTTCTAAAAAATCAGACGTTTCTGCAGAAAGTGCTTATATCCAGAGATTCAAGCAAATAAAGAAAGATCAACTATATTCTTTCTCAAAAAAAACCCACTTAGTAAAAGGGAATACAAGCGGCTTGGGTGGGGTTTTGGACAGGGTGGGTGGGGTTGTTTTTTGTTTGGTTTTGTTTCGGTTGGTTGGTTTTGTTTTGTTCTATTTTGTTTTCTTACTGAAGAATAAAAATATCCAACTAACGATGAGTTTTGAGCATGAACCAATTAAAAATTAGCCCATAATTTTTTTTTTTGTTGTAGAAGACATAACTGAATGACAAAAATTGAGTTTCAACAAAGACCAGAAATTCTATAAGAAAATGAAAAAAGTGATGATTTTGTTTTCATTGCATTTTGTTTGAAAGTACATCATAACAACCAAAAGATCCCAATTCTAATTAAAGAGAGTTGATAGTGTGCTTCAGGTAGAATGTTCAAAGAGATGTGACGAACATTATTACCTTAATAAACAGTCAAGACTATGGAAGAAATTTTCTGTTCTGTAGTTGGAGTATTACACCCATGTGTCCTGTTGTTTACGTGTCAGCTGACAGTGTACCAAACCTGTCCTTCAGCCTTTATGCATCTTGTAATAAGTATTTTATCTGAATGAATCTTTATCCTGTATTCTAAATAAATTCAACTGTATAAATAAGTTAAATCCTGTTTTTGAAACATGCATTTATTTGCATCTATTCTTTTACAGCACATCACTAGAAAGTATTTCATTTGATTTGAGAAGGAGAGAGCAGACTGACTGCAAAAAAACAAAATTAACACACAGTAGCATTCCCATAAAAAGCTATCTTTTTTTTGCAAATACTTGTGCATTTGTGGGAGTGCTCTGTGCAGCCAGGAAATGTCACTGCAGATGAATTTTAAATAAAGTGTTCATATTTCTTTGGGGACTTTCGGATCAGAAAAGGAAATGGAATATTTACAATTTGGTGCATAATTCATTTTCTGTGGGTAACTACCAGTTTTATTTCCACCCCCAGCCTGAATGCATTGAAATCTTGTTAAAAAATAAAAATCATAAATATTCAGCTATAAACATGAAGGCTAGGAGGTAGTAGTAACAGTAATAATAGTAACAATTATTATAAGTTTAATTATTTTATTCTTTATCTATCCACATAAAATAAAAGAAAGGAATATAAATTTCTAACATATGTCTTGCATTATTACTTGAGGAAGAAAAGTGGTTAAGCGAAATGCTGCCGCTTTGACATTGTTCAAATGTGGGTTTTGTACACCTGTAGACTGTGTGTCTCTCTCGTCCTGTCACCAGTTTACACATTATCCCAGTACCATTAACTTCAGTAAAACTGCATCAGATTTACATCTGTGTAACTGCATAACCATTTGGCCCAGCAACTGACATTCTACCATGGCATTGTCATTGCACTGAGTAGAAACAGTCCTTTTTTGTGAGTTGTTGGCACAAAGCTCAGTAAAGTGGAGCTCTGTTTCCTGCCCTGTATGCCACCTCAACAATGATAATGCAGTAATAATTAATTACTTTTATGTTTATATGGTTCTTTGAGATGAAAGGTGAAGAGTGTGGTATGTGTGCAAAATACTTACAGATTTTGTTTTCCTCTTTGGGGGAAAAAATCCTAGCAAAGGTCATATCATCTCACTGCTAGCCTGATATACAGCAGATAAAAAGTTTCAGTCTGATTTCATGCCTGTCATAGCCCCTATATCACTCTGCATTTATGGAATATTTCAAAGTTTCGTTCATTTCTATCTCAGTCAGATCTCAAAGAGGGCTTTACACTTGATAACAAAATGAGGCTGCCAAGCTCCTTATAAAGGAGGAAATGGCAGGAGTGCATTTAACCTATTTTGAACAAATTGCATTGGCTGACAGTCAAATATCATATTGATTTTAACATTGCTCACTTTACAATTTGCTACATGGTCCTACTCCAGCATATCTCACTGACCTTCTTATACCCATGTGTTACAGGCAGCCTCAGTTTTACTGATGTATATTTCTAACTTGTTTTAATGACAGAATATGCACTTCTCCTGCTGAAGTGTCACCAAAAGGCCTTCTGCTTTTTTCCACACAGATATTATTTTCATCAAACTATGTTGTCACTAGTATTGGACATATGCATGACTTTGGGGCCTAAACTTTAGTGATGTAGATGGCTCAGTTATGCATTTTAGGACTGCGAATAGTTACATCAGTTAAGTTTTTGGCCATTCCGAAGCCTTAATGGGTGCTTCTGCCCTGTATCTCCAATGTCAAACAAAACTTTTACTCGGTGTTTAGGTTCACTGAGCAATCACACTGTTAGCAGAAGTTAAAAGATTTTTTCAAGTAATAGTTGTCTTTTGGATGAGTCTGTTGAAGTGCATTTGGAGATAATCTTTCCTAGCTTCAGACATCTAAAATTTAGCTGTGTAGTCTATCCTACCAAAACAGGTTTCTACTTTAGTCCATGGAGGGATATCAAGGCTCCGGAAGGCAATTCATCCCTTCTCAGAAACTTGTCTTACAATGAGACAAATTGTTCTCTCTGTCTGCCTCTCATTCACTAGATCTGTTTCAGACTATGTAGCTGAACTTAAGAGACGTTTCTGACCTTTAAAGCACACAACCATCCAGCTGAAATCCATTCCGTTTTTAAAATTAAACTGCAGATCTTGTTGCAGCTCTCTGTTCTTATTTTTCTAGATCTCATTTTTTTGAGGATGTATTTCTTCAAAAGCTATTCTTATTTGTTGAATTATGAGTAAACCAATATGTAAAAGGTCAGAATGCCTTTGTGATTTTATAAAAAAAAAACCAACCAAACAAAAAATCCATCCCAAAAACAGAAGACACAGTCTTCTGCACCTGCTGCAGCTTTTTTTGTCCTTCTCCTCTCCTACTGCATAGAATACAAGTTTAACACAGAGCGCTTTGCTTTTCCTATGTGTGATCCGAAACGGTTCTGTTTTGGACTGTATCCTTGGTCTTTCTGAAACCTACTGTACAGAACCACTCTTTGCATTACCAGGAGAACTGGCAAATTAACCTCCCAGGCCTTTGACAGCTCTAATTTCTTACCTTCCACTACGTCACATTGCCTGGAGGTTGTTGGAAGGTGCTAACCTGGAGCATTTACTCATATTATTCAATGACTGTGCTATGGGTTGGGGAAGATGCTGAGGGTTCTTGTAATAATATGTCACATGTTTTCTCTAATCAGATGGCTGTGTCATTGGTCACATTCCTCTTGGACAGAGCTTTTTTCAATGGCATATTGGTAGACAACTTGACATGAACATGGCCATTTTCCCTGTTGTATTTCTTTGAGATTTCAAATGGTTAAATATGAAAAAAATCACCCACTTCAGGTGAATTTCTTTACTTACCTTACATGTCTTCTCCAAAGTAAAAAGCTCTGGATAGTTCCAGACATTAATTACTGAATCCACCTTCTGTGAGGACACATATCTTTAAAAAGGACCCTGCTGCTTACTGCTATTCATCTCTTCATTCCTGAGCACTTGCCTTTGGTTTGAATATAAGGACCATTTCTATTTGCAGAAATCAGAGGCTGCTAAAGAGAGATGTTTCTGATGTGCAGAAAGCCTTGCCTCATAGGGTCACTTGTGTTCTGTCTCAGTTTTTTTCATGGTGCCATTTCTGCCTGAATATAGCTTTTCCCCCCTACCCCCCCACCCCTTGCTTTATGTTTACATGGCACTTGATTTAGGTCGGAGTTTGTCTTTTAATCTCTGTTCAAACAGCACAGTGATATTCTGGTACATAAGAGCTGTTCTTAAAGATTGTCATAACTGTTACTGAGAAGACAACATGGCCATATTCTTTCCTTAAACAACTAACTAAAATACTTAAGTCAAGGAAATCATTGTCTTAGGATTTCTTTCTAGTCATTCAAAGAGTATGTGTCTTGTGTCTTCTTTCTCGATGGAATACATACTGAATCTAAGCCAACAATATTCCCCATATAGGTGTTTTAATTAAGCATCCTGACTTTGGTTCTTTGTTTTCTCTCTGAGATATTTTACTCCTGTTTTTCATCATTCAGTAATTCCTCTAACTGGGTATGAAAATAAGACTATTGATTGAAGTGAACTTTTGGTGAAAACAGGAAGTTTCTGCAGTGCGTTTTTACTTGTTTACCCATGTCCCAAGGTGTTTGCTTTATGAATGTGCCTCTGTTCCTATATGTCCTGAGAGAGGTTCATTGTACTAATAAAAATGAAATAAAGGGGGACACAGTGCAGAATATTTTGCTTAAAATTGTAATTAACAGAAATTTTATGGGGATCAATAATAATAATAAAAGTTACGATACACCTAATGTGGAAACACTTGGTTAGTTCTAGGACATGAATAGTCTTAATAGTAATCAGATTGGGAAAATTAGGTTTATTGTTGACATAAGTAAATTAAAGTTAAATTAATAAAAATCAAACATCTCTTTTTCAGTATTTGCACTGAAGAAAGTATTTAGTTTCACGTCTTCTTCAGTATACTTTAAAGTCTCATCTCTAAATGCTTCTTTCCTAGAGTGGCCTTAGCATTTATTAGGATAATTCTGTAATCAGAAAAAGCACTTCTGTTGCATTCGTTAAGGCAGGGACTGACTGCAAGTCACTAAATTCAATTATTCACAAAACACTATTTTCTTAATATTTATTGGGGGGTGAAAGCTTTTGTTTGACTCAAACAGAAATTTTGAGAAGAAAATAAAAATCAAAGAAACCATAATATTTAAATTGTCCCTGGATTTTATTTTTTATTTCAAACCTTTTTGTGTTTGTTTGAGAATGGTCCTTTTTCAAATAAAATAAAATAAATAAATAAGCAAACAAACCATATTTTCAGTACTTTTCTGCCAATGCACTGAGTTTGATTTAGTGTTGCAATAGTTTAAGAGTAAGAAAAAGATCTTAGCAATTAAATCACAGTTACTAACTATGATAAAGGTATTTTAAAATAATCATCCTCTCCTACTTAAAGCAAAAAGAAAGGGTTAGTTAGCAAATCTGCAGAATCAGGGAACACTACTGACTCATGATTTATCTGGGCCTTTGAGTAAGTTTTTGTATTCCAGAAGCCTTAAGCATATGTTTAATTGCTTCCCTGAACCAGGGCCTGAATCATGACTTGCACCTATTTTTTCTCTACCTGCATCAGCACTAAAACATGAACTGTATTACTTACAATTTTTTGTGACACCATCAATGCATGAACAAAATCTCTGCAGGTGTTTTTCTCCCCTTGTCTGCAAATAGTTTTCATCAGAAAGGCTGAATCAAATAACTACCCAAAATAATGCAGGTATTTGTTTATCTTACCCTAAGAAGAAATAAAACACGCATTTATACACTCTCAGAGACACACACAGATGTGCTAAAGGGATGAAGTGCTGCCTTCATTGCAAATGACAAAGAAACCAAATGGATTGCTAAAAGCAATATAGTCTCTTCTCTCTCTGCAAGAAGAAATGGCTGTAGCTGCTGTATGTTAGCTGTCTAGAAAAAACTTTATTATGCTTTCTCTGTCTTGCTCTTTCTCCTCCTCTCTCTCCCCCTTTTCTCTTTCAGTTTATCAGTTCATCACATAGCAAATGTGACGTCTCCTCAATATATCTCCCTTTCAGATTTCATTGACCTATGACCCATAATATCCCAATTTGCTTCAAGTACTTTTATTTATGCCATTCCTAGAACCTATACATTCTGATCTAAGAAACAGTAATCTCTCCTCAATGCCTATGGAGCACACTTTGCAGGTACCATCAGTTCAGAAAAAGCAGTCACCCAATATATGAGATTGTGACAAGGTATAATGTAATGGTAGTTATGTGAACCTCCAATAAACTAGTGGTACTTCACAGATTACTTGGAGAGAAAGTCTTTTAGTGTGCTTGAAGAAGTATGAAATGAATTTCATTTCCTTCTCATTTGCCTTGCTTTTGAAAGGTTTCATGCAAGATATGTGACCAACTATTATAGTACTAATCCATCCATGACAGAGCTCAATTTTCCCTGAGAATTTACTTCTGAATGGGCTGCAGAAAAACTTGAAAGCTCAAAATTAAAGTACACTGAACAGAGCAACCACTGAGCTGTGGGCAGCTGTCTGTCAAGAAAACCAGTTGGAACGAAAATGTAAATTAGATTTTAGTTTTATTTATGTTTTTAAAGCAATCTGCAGAGGTAAAGTTTTACAGCCCTGTGTGTAAACAAGAGCAACGAGATGGAAGTGATGACAAGCTGCTGTTGTTGTGAGTTGTTCTCATTAAGGTAAATACAAAAATAAAAAGACCACGGGTTACTGACAGTTTTAAAACAGAGCACTGTACTGCATTTAGTCACACATTATGAGCAGAAACTCTGTGGTAATTCAGACACTGATTTTATTTTTTTCCCCTTTGTGTCACTAGCCAGATAACTTCAGTATGTTATTGCCACAATTCTTGAATAGGGTCCTGAGAGTAGCTAAAATGGACTTTAAAATGCATAGCGCAATTTAAGATAATACTATATAAATATAGTGCTCAAAAGAGTGAAGTAAGCCTGTTACTGCTAAGGCATAGACAAGGCTGTGATGGCGCTGTGATGTAGGGCTCGCCTGTCCCATGATGGAGACAGTGCACTTCACACCATGTGTTGCAGGTGGGAAGCCCGTGGTCCTTCCCACTGCTGCTTCTTGTCAGAGGAACAGGGGCAAGAGGGGAGATGGATGGGATGCCAGTCAGGGAAGGTGGCATGTTCAGCTCATTCTGCACCAGCAAAGACAACCCATAAAGAGATTTTAAATGTGGCTTCTTCAACTGATGTCAAAAGCTGGTCTGGTTTCAAATATACCGGGAGCAAGATAAATGAATGGGAGGATGATTCACACACCCGCTTCCCATCTACACAGTTTACATAGATAACACCATATGTGAAACTCAGGGTGGAATTTTCTTATTTCTGACTGTGGATACTGGAATATAGATGTTTCTATGTAAGGTAGTCACCATGGCCTGGTCAAAGGGGAAAAACAGACCCTTTTAGAGCATTCTTAATTTGGCCCATCTTAGATGTGGGTCTGAGATGAGTATTGTTCCAAAAGCTCCCATTTTTCTCCACTGGATGTGAAGGAGTCTGCGTGAGTAGCTCAGACACAGAAGTCTACATGTAGGCAGAGCAATCTCATCCCGATGCATATTCTTACATTAACAATATAGTGGTTCTCACTTTGCAACTGCCTGTACATGAGCACTAATTTCTTCACAAATATTGACAAATTTAATCTTGGCCTAAAAAGCTCTCTAGTTTCACTGTGAAAATAACTATTTTTGTGGCACATATGATTACATTCTACCTCTGCCCTGTAGCAAAACTGCAAACATTTGTGAATTTGCCTGAGGCAAAAAGTCACCATTTCCCAAATTACATGTTGTCTTCAACATCTAATAATCACTGCCCTGGATAATGCAAGGTGAAATGGAAGGATATTTGGTGAAGCCATAAAAACATAAGATTCCCTCCCCTCAAACAGAATTGCAAGTAATAGGAGAGATCCGTAGAGCTGCAGCAATTTATGCCAGTTGAGAATATGACCCAGAGTCCAGATCTCAAAAATATTATCTTTTTTTTCCAATAAATATTACAGCTAATATAAACTAGAGGAGGAAAGTGTGTCTATCCCCTTGCCACTGTATGACATTGAAGAAATACTCTTGAAAATGTTTTTTAGGGTTTTGATAGTCCATTGTTCTCAGATCCCTACAGAAAATTTTCAAGGTGTTGGCCACAGGGAAGCCCACAGCATCTATGAAATAGTTATCCATAAAGTTTGCCAGTTATGCAAGTCCTTCCTTGAAAGGAGTGGACTTTCTCTGAAGGTGGTCGATACATCAAAAGGCATTTGTTGGGAACAGGGCACGTCAAAATTTTTCACTCTCAAGCTGAAATAATTACTGCCAGTCCCACGATTGTTCCCAAAATATCTAGAAGATCTAATGAAAACACTTTAATTTTACCCACACAAGTCATTTACATGCTGTCCAGTACACAGCTACACTTTTCCGTATTTAATATTAGATTCTTTTTTGTTCCTAATTTCATCCTATCACATGTACCACATAAAAACCTGTCTCATAATAAAAAAGGAAGGAAAAACCAAAACACTGTTGTAATTAAATAGTTAAAAAAATTTTCACAAACATTTTCCTTCTTTTACAAATTATTTTCACAAAGATATTGTTTATTTATATTTAAAAGACATAAGTTTTCATGAAATGTCTTAATATTGTTTTAGAAAGGCATTTGTATTAAACCAGAAGTTAAAAAAAACATTTATTTTTAAGACTCTGAGGTCATGGAAAAGATATTGTCTCTTTTTGCTTGCATATAACTTACAACACTGGCAAGAAAGAGTTGCTTCGTTGTATGATAAGGTACAGTATTATTAAAAAGAAGCATAGTTTGCCTGACTAAAACCATCCTCGTCTCAAACTATTTGCTCTTTGAAGGGAGGACACCTTCTGTTACTTTTCCTTTCAGGATAGTTTACATTTAACATCGGTGTTGCAGGATCTCTGCTATCAGCATCTATCAAATGTGACATTGTTTCTGCTGTAAAGGAGAACTTGCCAGGTCTCCAGCAGCAGTGGTGTCTGGCAAATGATGGTTTAGGAGCTGCCATGCTGGATCTGCATTGGTTCATCCATCGCAGTGTCTTGCCTTCATTAGTGCCTGGTGCCCAGAACTCAAAGGGTGGTGCAAGATACCGTGATTCTTGAGGGATCTCTTTGCAGGAAAAGGGCTTCTGACTTCCTGGAGTCTCTACTGGCAGTTTAGAGAATGACAGACTTGAATATTTTTTCCTCTTTTCTACTTATAATCCAGACTATGAAATTTCATTCAGCATTTTCTGCCTTTGAGTTTAAGTACTTACCTGAAGATATAGGCAGAAATCGAGGAAGTCTCTTCAAAAAAATTAAATGTAAGAAGGAAACTATTTCTGTCTAAATTCCATTTATTTGAATACAGAACTAAAATGATGCTATTTTCTTGTGGAAACAAACAAAAATTCTCTCAACACTTGGCCGTCTGTCATTGTATGTTACTGACATCCATTTACAAGTTTCTTGCGTGATAGGTCATAAAGTGTGGGAATTTATGCCTGTCTTAAGTGACATCATACACATTGCAGAGTTCAAATCCCAGCTGTTTTCAAAGAATTTCCTATACCTCCTGCCATCTTTGTTTTTGTTATATGTCTTTCTTGCTGTGTAAGAAGATTCTTGGCAGCAGAAACTTGTACCTTTTTAAACTATTGGTATTTTCAGTTACTAGTCTAAACTAGTCATTTGCGGCCACTTAGGGGCAAGGAGGGCAAAAAAACCCCTAAGAGACAGACACTACATCTGCTGCCAAGATAGGCCATGTGATAAAGGCTTGATACTGCTTGAGCTGTTTCAGCTCTTTTTTAACTTTGCCAACACTAATTTTCTTAAATTTATCCTGTCAGTTCAGATTCTTCCAGTATTATGAATCTCATTTTGACATAGTCACAATGAAATACACTTACACTTTCTTCTGAAGTGGCTTTTCATGTTGGATTATTATTTTTGTAATTTTTGCATTAAATAAGACATCTTTAAATTAAATTTTTAAGGGATTTTTAATAAAAAAATTAAGAGTTTCCCTTTCCAGGTTTTGTTCCAGCCTCTGTCTTTCTCTCTGCTTCTTCACAGAAGATGAACTCTCCAATTCATTGGAAAATAATTGTCAATTTCAAATTCTCTAAATTTCTTCAGGAAGCATTCATATAATTAACTCTTTCTTCTTTCATTCCATCACTGGGGAAAACTCAGTCCTTAGACTGTAAAACACAGTGCTTACCAGTGTAGAATATTCATGAATTAGCTAGCAACAGTAAAGCATTTTGAAATGCATTAGTTAACGGAGCATCTACAATGCCAGTGTAGTGCATTCTGCCTTTTCTTTCAAGGGTGGTTATATGCTTGCACACATGTGAAAGATAAACATAAGTTTACACTTATGTAAGAAAGTGTATGACACTTAATGCGTTGTGATTTTGAGGACTCTTCCCAGCCTAAATTACTCAAGGTCTAATAACAGCCATCCCTTTGCATCTATAGGCACCAAAATAGATAAAATTAAGAAGTCTGTCTTTAGAGAGAAGCTTAGTCACTGAGCTGGGATATGGCAGAACTGTATTAACTCTCAATTCTGCCATAAAAACCTTAGTGTCGTCAGAATTGGAAATAAATGTGAACAGTGGAAGATTTGGCTAGCTGCACAGTGGGATTTCTGTTTTACCTACATACTACACAAAGACGGCAAACTTTGACAATGGATAATCAGTTTGGTTTTCAGGCTTTTCAGAGTAAGGGGCAGTATCTCACTGCCTTAACTCCAAACCAGGTTTCTCACTAATTGTGCATAAACTTCTTCAGAGCAATGTACTTTATGACTTGTGATTTGGAAACTTCAAGAGGACACAACTTTTATACTGTACCTAATAAATCAGTTCTAAGAAAAAAACAATAATTTTCTTGGGTTTTATGCCATTTAATTAAATCCCACTTTTCTTATTACATTAAAAAAGAACAAACATAATTTTATATATTGTAAACTTTTTTGCCAAAATACAGTCCCATGAGGAAATAAAAAGTGCCAGCGTATTATTTTTAAGTAAAAGGTTAGAAACATACTCCAGGAAAGAAACAACAACAACAACCACAAACAAACAAACAAAACCCCCCAAAACCAAAAACAAAACCCCAAAACCAGCCAGTAAATGTAATGTGAGTGTTGTCTGATGTTATACTAGTTGATACTTATTTTGATATGGCTGGAGACTGGAGTGGAACACAATGACACAGAGACCACTCAGGTATGTAACTTGCTGAGACATTTTAAGAAAAAAAAAAAGCCAAATATGTGTCATTTCCACTTGCATGTGCGAGTGCTTTGAAAATTTAATTCTTTATCTCTTTATGTGTCATTTCGTTGTGTCCTGTAAAATGGTAATGTTTCGTGTTCTAACAGAATAATTTCTGTGTTTAAACAGCACTTAAAACATGAGACTCTGGATTTAAGACCTTGAGTTACTACTGACATGAAAATAATTTGTAGGTAAATCCAGGTGGGAATCTGCTGTGGCCATTGTCTGCCTCTTTACCTTTGACTCAACTGGAGAAGCAGGATTATTTTTCTTCCAGCAGAAATTTTGGAAGTTTTTTTTCTGCAATGTCTTTTCATATTTTCGCTCATGCATCAGAGCCTAGGCCAGAATATATGTATTAATCATAAGAATTCCTTGAGGCCTTCCAATACTAGATGTACTGCAAAAAGAAAAGTTATTTAATTTTCTCCTATTTATCTGTTGTTTTGGGTTTTTTTAATGGAAGCTTGACACAAGTGGCTAAGCTTTCCCAGCATGGAAAAAGAGATAGTTAGGGAAACATAATTTCAGACTTTATGGTTTTATTGTAGTTCCTATCTACTTGTAGTTTTGAAGCCCATATAAGTGCCATGTGTAGAAATCTATTAATAATCGTCTATTCGAATACGGCTAAAAAGAGAAGGAAGAACCTAGAAGTAATTATGACAGAAGCAGGGAAACAGGAAGAGGGGGAAGACCATAAAATATTAATATAAAAAACAGCAACAAAGAGAAAGGACCAGGGGAAATAGGCAGCTCATAGGAACTCATGCTGGGGCTTTTGTTACAGAAGGGAGAGCCTGGAAAACAAACACAAACATAAAGTCTGTGCACAGTGTGCGCCTTTAAGCCATTGGCATTAATTAAGATTCTATGGCTTACAAACAATTATGACATAATTAAAGTAAGATTCTTTCTACAGTAAAACAATAAGAAATTACTTTTAGAAACCGTGGGAACTATTAAAACAGCACATCAGTACCAAAATGAGCAATATTTACTAGTATTAGCACTATTAAAATGCCTTTTGAAGACAAACTTAGGCAATTATTACTCAGGAAAAACTCACGCTTCAAGATATAGAACAGTGATAATTAAATCTCTTTCTCTATATATCTCTGGTTTTGGAGTTTGACAGAATGGAGTCTTTAAGAGAATATATTTTAATGGTCTTGAATTAGCAAGATTTTCAAACAGACAGCACACTTAGCAGGAGGTTGATATCTACTGAAAGCTTTATTATTGGTATTATTGTATAGGTTAAGGAGCTGTTTTTAGGGCCCATTCTACAGAAACATACCCATGATATCTAAGTATTGTAGTATCTTGCAAAATTTCAGAAGTCGGATATTGTGCATTTAGTCTCAGTCTCCACTTATTGCAGGAAGTTTGGGGCATAATATGAGTGCTTACATTTATGCTATTAAGATTATGGGGGAAAACAGGCTACTTCGACCTTTAAATAAAGTCTTACTTTGCTTGACATTGTAGATGTCAAAAAAAGAAGGTAAACACACCACTGCAGCCTTGGCTAAAGAAAATTTGGGGAAAGGGAAAAACCAACAACAAAAATACACATTTAAAAACACAAAACAAAACAAAACAAAAATAAACCAAGCAGATAAAATAAACAACAAAGAGTGAAAGAAAGATTTGACTTGAAATGAGTGGGCTGCTGAGTCCAGTGTTCAGAAGGAAAAAAGATCAGATTTCTTGGTCATTATCCTTTGCATTGTTCATTATACCATAATGTTCAGGCTTGGAATATAATTGCATTAGAAGAGAGAAAATATTATTCTTCATCTCTATTTAAAAATACATA
The DNA here is from genome assembly GCF_963921805.1 of Phalacrocorax carbo. Taxonomy (NCBI): domain Eukaryota; kingdom Metazoa; phylum Chordata; class Aves; order Suliformes; family Phalacrocoracidae; genus Phalacrocorax; species Phalacrocorax carbo. The sequence goes on along the minus strand of NC_087548.1, from coordinate 9,139,821 downwards.
AATTTGTTAGAAGATTTTGGAAAGACAACAGAGTGGTGCCTGTTTGTGATTGACAGTGGGTGAACATCTCTATTGCACATATTATTACGGGGATTTGACACTAGGTGCCAAGGCATGTTCTTTTCACAATAAAATTCAGTCCTTGAAGCTGTTTATTCATTCTGCATCAATTTAATTAAAGACATGTGCAATATCATGTAAGTAGGTTGATGCAAATTTGGGTTATATAGAAAAGAAAAAAGGTCAAAGTTTGGTATGAATAATAATATTTTTATTATATTTAACCATAAATGAGAATGAAAAATGTAGATAAGAATAATTATAATAATAATTAAAAATACAAAAACGTGCTTCTGAAGTTAAACTTGATGAAATTTCTCTAGCAAAATATTTTTGTATTAATAACCATGATTTATGGAAAATAATAATAAAAAAATGTTCATAGACAAGTCTTTGGGTCACACTCATTTGAATTTTCCTGCTTCTCCAAACAAAGATGAAGTAATTAATTTCATGTCAGTTCAAAGTCAGAAAGTATTAAACTCAGCTGCCCTGGAAGCAGTTATAAAGTTCATGACAATCTTCATTCAGATGAGTTGGCATCTTCTGCTGAACTTTGCATCCCATGATACATTTTTATCCTGTAGTCCCAATCATGGGAGATTTATTCCAGATACAGACCTGAACAATATTTACGTGAGATATCCATTCTGAAAATCTCATCAGAAATTACCTTGACTCAAGTGGATTCCAGTCAACTTTGGACAAATTGACAATTTGATATGTTACGAAACATTTTAATAGTTTTGCTTAAACTGTTTGCTTCAACACAAGAACAGATATGAATACAATGAACAAGAATTCTGATTCTCAGTCATCTATATGCCACACTATTTCAGGAACAGTATCCTTGTCATGAGAGCCCCACTCTATGCAGGTTGGTACAGTACAACATAATGTCCTTGCTCTGTAAGAGTTTTTAACTCTAATACTGAGGGCGTGTTCTCCTGCAAAAACAGCTGTCTGAAACTGACCGAATTGAATAAAAAGGTCCTACTTCATCACAGAAGGCTAGCTCTGTTGTGCCGTTGTGGTTTAACCCCAGTCAGCAATCAAGCACGACACAGCTGCTCGCTCACTCTCCCCTGGTGGGATGGGGAGAGAATCAGAAGAGTAGAAGTGAGGAAACTCATGGGCTGGGATAAAGACAGTTTAATAGGTAAAGCAAAAGCCACATGCACAAGCGAAGCAAAACAAGGAATTCATTGACTCCTTCCCATGGGCAGGCAGGTGCTCAGCCATCTCCAGGGAAGCAGGGCTCCACCACGCGTAATGGTTACTTGGGAAGACAAACACCATCACTCCAAACGTCCCCCCCCTTCCTTCTTGCCCCAGCTTTATATGCTAAGCATCATGTCATACGGTATGGGATATGCCTTTGGTCAGTTTGGGGTCAGCTGTGTCCCCACCTTGTGCACCTGGCAGAGCTGAAAAATTCCTTGGCTAGTGTAAGCACTATTTAGCAACAACTAAAACACCTCCACATTATCAACACTGGTTTTTGGTAGCATAAATCCAAAACACAGCCCCATACAAGCTACTATGAAGAAAATTAACTTTATGCCAGCTGAAACCAGAACAACTCAAATGAGATTACTGGCCCCATCAGCCTTGTATTTCAACTCAGCAAGACTGAGTAAAGCCCTCCTTTAAATTCGTGGCTGGACAACCACAGTACTAGGCACATACTATTTCATAGGAGCTAACTCAAACACTTGTTGACCTACCTGGATCCCTGTGTTTTGATCCTCGAGGCAAGAGCAGAACACACTGGCATTAGTTTTTCAGATCAGCCCATCCATTTTTCAGAGACCATAGACTCCTGAGAGCTATTCCAGCACCAGCAATGATATTTTTGCCCTTCACAGCTATGAAAAGGTATTGATTCAGCTCTATTCCATGCCTGTGAAACGTGGTGCTTCCCTACTCTATCAAGGAACTTGGTATGCTAAAATGTTATTATTTACCACTGGTAAATTAAAGTGTTAATCTGCCAAAAGTAGTGGACTTAGTTTTCTTACCATTTTTAATTAGGAAATTAGCAAGGTCAGCAAAAATACTGCTGCTTATATAAAAATTAGTCTAAAGACTAATATTAGGTTTCATCATCTTATCAGCAGATTAAAAAATGTACTCTGCATAGGTTTTCCTTTTTCTTTTCCTTTTTTCTCTCTCTCTCTTTTTTTTTTTTTCCTGGCTGAAACAACTGTATCCTCAAACTTTCCTTAGATGGCTGGATAATTTCCCAGGTGCTCCCTTTTCTTACTGTAGAAAAAAACCCATCTTGCACAGAGTTCTTTACAAAGTATTTCTGAAAAAATTCCATTGTAGTGAAGACCATAATCTTGGCTGGTGATAGTGCATAGTGTCTGGATCTAAAATAAATTAATCTACAAATTCAGATAGCGGGCCATTTCTAAGGCAATGGTTATTATTAGTAGATTAAGCATAGAGCCTTCTCTGAAATACAGACTGCATTAATGGGCTACCATAAATTGGGCATACCATAAATACATGTCTAAGGATCACACATACTCCTTAGATTTATTAAACTTAAGGTCTACTGTCATGTCATTCTTCACAGCAAGACTATTAATTCTTTTCTCCCACCTAATGCAAGGAGATTTTTTCAGGAATTGTCTTAATATATATTTAATCCCCAAAGAAATCACACAATCTCAGGAGGAAGTTTGTCTTGTAACTAGAACAGCATGTCATGGCCATAAAAGGATTGAGGTGATTTCAATGTACCAAAAAATACACTTCAAAAGACAGCACCTGTCCCTTTTTGTGCACTAGCAACTTTAGCTAATGGCAATCTACAATAGGATAGGAGCCAGCACTTTGACATTCACAGTATTATGCAGAATAAGAGTCACATCTGGGTACAAATTTTCCCTGTTTTCCTGCTCATATTTTCTATTTGAACTCCACTTGCCAAGATGATGAATCCTCATTAGAAGTGCCCCTTTTGGTCCCACAAAGAACTATAAGTGAAAACAGACCATGCTGAAGCTCTTCTTACATCTCTCCCTTTATTTGGTGCCTAGAAAATGATAAGCCAGGGTATTTCTGCCCTTGGCTTCTGAACTTCATTCAGCACCTGGCTCATCATTCTTGTAAAAGAGTATATTAACACATACAGAACAGGAGTACATTAGCCATCATAATTTCTTTCAGGTACTAAAGGCAGTTCATTTTGTTGGTGTAAAAAGCCTCAGGTGTTAAGTAGGTGGTATAAGAGCTGGAAAAAGAACCTCATAAATAATTGAAAAAATAATAATTAGGCATAGCTACATGGAGGTTTAGCAGTAATTTCCATAAATGGACATCCTGCATATTGGGTTAGCTGATGTGACTTTTTTCTGTGATAAACTATAAAACCTCAGATTCAACCATTTTCATAGCTAATGTTTTGCATATCCTGTAATATAATGTATTTTTTTAAAATCACTACAGATGGGGAAATGCAATGGCTCATGAAATTGGTGAGGGAATATAAGGTCTTTGGATCAAATCTGCTCTTACACAAGCATGAGTTTGTAGCAGTAAGACTGCAAACTCCAATCCTCTGGAACAAGGCAAACTTTAAACCTTAAACCTTGCAAGAAGGTCAGTAGGAAAAAACGAAAGAAGAAATACACTTTCTGTTGATCCTCTCTGCATTGGTAAGAGGCAAGGCCTTAATCATTTCCAGCACAAACTGAAGTCTGGTGAGAACTCTCTTTAAGTGCCCTGGAAGAACTCTTTAAGCCACAGCACTGACAGAGGTTGCTTGAGCACAGTTGATTCCTTTCTTACCTGTTCTCCTTACAGTGGGAGCAAGGTTTGGACAGATAGATATGTATCAGCTTGGCACAGCTAGTGTTTATAGTGTTAACTTTAGGTTAAATTGAGTTACCTCCACTCTGCCAGTGAAGCGCCATGAATACTGCAAACCAGTATATCTGGCTCAAAAATGGAAAGGAGAATTTTTGATGCTGCTTTGTATCTGAATGCAACTGGGTCTGCCGGCACCAAAGGAAAATTTTTCTGTTGGTTTTGAGGAAAATAGTTGACATTGGATGCCATGGGTTTTTTTCCAAAATATATATCACACTGCATTACATCTGATATCTTGTTTTTCCTCATGAGAGTTAAAAGGGCTTCTGATCTATAAGAATTCCTTCATTATAAGAATTGGATGAGGGGATACAGACACCCTCAGTAAGTTTGGAGACAACAACAAGTTGGGTGGGAGTGTCAATGTGCTTGAGGGTAGGAAGGTTCTGCAGAGGGACCTGGACAGGCTGGAACAATCGTCAGAGGCCAGTTGTATGAGATTTAACAAGGGCAAATGCTGGGTCCTCGATTTTGGTCACAAAGCACCCATGCAACACTACAGGCTTGGGGCAGAGTGGCTGGAAAGCTGCCCAGTAGAAAAGGCCCTGGGGGTGCTGGCTGACAGCCGGCTGGGCAGGAACCAGCAGCGTGCCCAGGTGGCCAAGGAGGCCACAAGCACCCTGGCTTGTGTCAGCAATGATGCGGCCAGCAGGGGCAGGGCAGGGATGGGGCCCCTGTGCTCGGCCCTGGGGAGGCCGCACCTCAAATACTGTGTGCAGTTTTGGGCCCCTCAGTACAAGAAGGACAGTGAGGTGCTGGAGCCTGTCCAGAGAACAGTAATGAAGCTGGTGAAGGGTCTGGAGAACAAGTCTTATGAGGAGCGGCTGAGGGAACTGGTGGCGTTTAGTCTGGAGAAGAGGAGGCTGAGGGGAGACCTTATTGCTCTCTGCAACTATCTGAAAGGAGGCTGTAGTGAGGAGGGGGTTTGGTCTCTTCTCCCAGGTCACTAGCAACAGGATGAGAGGAAACAGCTTCAAGCTGCATCAGGGGAGGTTTAGAATGGATGTTAGGTAAAATTTCTTTACTGAAAGTGTGGTCAAGCGCTGGAACAGGCTGCCCAGAGAGGTGGTGGAGTCACCATCCCTGGGGGTATTTAAAAGATGTGTAGATGTGGTACTTCAGGGCATGGTTTAGGAGACATGGTAGTGTTGATTGATGGTTGGACTTGATGATCCTAGAGGTCTTTTCCAACCTTAATGATTCTATTTTTCCTATGATTCTATATAAAGGCCAAATATTAATTGTTACTACTATTTTGCTTTAGCATATGTAATATCATCTTTTGAAAGCAATTCCAGAAATCAAAGAAACTAATTACACAACCTAACAGTGGCTACTGAGTGACCTTTATGAAGCCCTTTTCACAGGCCTTTGGCTTGCAGGCATATATTCATGTTAAGAAAAAACATGCTGTTGTAATTAAGTATAATAGATGTTCTCTAACACTATGGGTCTGACTGAGTCCCTCTGGAGTCAAATGGAGTCACCTGAAGGAGAGACTTCAGATCATGTTGTAGCTCAGACCAGAAGTCAGTTTGCAAACCTCCCCACACATTGGTTTGCAAGCCTTCCATTCCCCATGGCTGTGAAACTCTCCACCAGAGCTGAGCAAAGAAGAAAACAAATAAGAAAATAAGAAAGAGCTGTGTAAAGGGAGTGTGAGAAGAGAGACAGAGGTAATGCTGGTAAAGATTAATGCACTGGTTCTTATCCTTTTGAAAACACAGTCTGAAAACTTACTCCAGTTGTGTCCTAGGCCAAATGAAAACTACAGCATCCTCACCACATTTCTGCATAAAGCAGTTCAACATCATGCATCTATCTCTAATGCACTGTTTAGAAGGTTCTATTTGGGAAAGAAAAGAAACTAAAAAAAAAGGTGGGAAATGTGGTGGTATACAACTGCATTTGTCATGCCAAAAGAAAAAGATCTTTCCAAATGAAGAGAGAAATTTGTTGTTGGAGAAAGGCTACAGGATGCTTCCTCCAGCTGTACAGAGCAACATGAACTCTGATACTGCAGGAGCAAGAATTTATCATCTCCTTAAAAAACAAACAAAGGGAAGTAAAAAAGGGATATCTGAGAAGTGAAACAAATCACAATCCAGAAAATGTTGGTAGCGATAACATTTAGATTCTCTTGAAAAGAAAATACCACAGCCTTTTTAATTACTGTCATTCCTTTCATTAATATACATGCAAGGAAAACAGGAGGGTTTTTGCCTGAGAAATGCGTGTACACACATATATACATAGAAGTTAACAAGACCTTAACCTGACGACAGGTATTCTAATCTGACTGGTTAGGAAGAAGCTGGAGGATCAGCCTCGAGTTCCCACTTGAAATAATGAAGTACAGCATTAAAAAAAACCAAAAACACCCAAAAAAATCACAGGTGGAGCAGGAGAGGATGAAGGAAGAAGCCTTATTTACCCTGGTTTTAGTGGAATAAACTGCCACTTTATGAGACTGTTGTGTGATCCATGCTGTAGTCCTAAAAGATCCTAAGAACTGCCCACCTCTACTGTGCAGAGTCACCCTCAGCCACACCTTGAGGTATGCAGACACCATAAACTTCACCAATGTAATTTCATTCTGCTTACATTTGTCAGTAAATTAATCCAGCCAGTCTGCTGGACATACCTGAATTCCAAAAACCTACTTAGCATCCCCAAGTGCATTCAAATGAGATATTTTTTAAGGTGGTCAAATGTAAGATTTGTCCATGTACTTTTTTGTGTGTATACTTTCAATATGTATATAAGAGAATGTCAAATACATATATAACATGCACATGCATACTGACATACAGACAAATAAACAATTGCAGATAGAAATATAAAATGTGAAGAAACAAAGGCATATTTGCAGAAGGGGGAAGATCCAGCCTCAACAGCTCAAACCAAGCTCTTACTAAATGTGTGAAGATGTGAACAGTTTATGTGATTCCTGAGCATGTGGTCACGAGTATGCTGTAACTACCAGCTGCAAGGCTTGTGCTGGGATGCTCCACCCTGTTGTGGTACCAAGTTTTTAGCAAAGAGAAGATAGAGAAAAGAGACATAAGAAATGAAAGCTGAAGAAAATGAAATGTATTGTTGCTCTAAGGACTCAGACTCTTCAACTTGTAAGAATATCAAGAATAGTCTTACTTATCACATACAAATACTGCCATGAGAAGATATGTGAAGAACTTAAGAGCCCTCAGGAAGAAAAGGCTGTACCAGGGCAGGGTGAATGGGCCTACAACAGTCCAGTTTATATTTTTTCCTAAAACCTTAGAAAGACCCCAAGATTATTGAATTCTACCATTTCTAGTAAGCCAGTCAACACTGGTGGAAGGTGATGGAAAATATGCATCCTCCACTTCTTAGCTAAATGCAGATGAGAGCTCATTTTTGTTATCCCTTACTTATTTTGCTGAGTAGCACTGCTTTCAGGAAAATGAGCATAAATTCTGAGCTTAACTTTGTGTTTCCATCTTTACCAAAGATCTAGATGGCTTTCAGTCTGAGACCATGGGAAAGCTATCACCTTTAAAATGTTTGTTTTCTTAACTTAGGGAAATATATGCACACCTACCCCTTTACCCTTTCTTCTCTATCTCTCTTTCCCTCTCACACAAAGGTACAAACCTAAAATCCTAGTCTAAAATAACATCATTAAGGTTGTAAAGTCAAGCCTGCAGAAATTAGAGAACGCAAAAATTAAGTTTTCCTGTGAACCTTAATTAGCTGAAGGTGGCAGGCACCCTGTGGAAGAAATAGTATGTGATCATGTAATTAAAGACTGTGCCATAATGCCCCCACACATGGGTGCCAAATTAATGTTGCATGGGCAAACGTAATTCGAGCATTCCCTAACTTGTTTTGAGTGCTTGACTTTGCACTTAAAGGAACCTTAATAATGTTCCTTTAATGCAGTTTTGTACATGTAATTTTAGACAGAACTATCTTAAAGAAGCTTTTTGTCTGAAATATTACTGTCACTGGATCTTATTTAGACTCTTATTATATTATCATGATTTCATGGCATTTTAATTTATACTGCATTATTGGACTGTTAACTTACTTCCACTACTCAATTAAGCTGGCAATATTGTTTCACTTCTAATATGCTTTTCTTGCTATTCAACATATTATAATTATTAGAAGGCTATTTATATTTACCTAATGCCAGTTAAACAAGATTCTGTTGAGTGTCATCCTGCTAGCTACAGACCTTGATAGGAAAGAAATTACCTTAATACAGTCATATAAACATGTTTATAAACTTGTGAAGCTTATGTTCAGAGCATAATAGTACAAATAAAAATAATAAAAAGAAAGGTAGTGTAAGACTGCATTTAACATAAATAGAGTCTGACATTTATTAGATCTTTGATTATTTGATGGCATACATTTGAGAATACTGCATGCATGCTTTTATTAGTATCCCTTATAACCTTTCATAATGCTGTGACCATTTAATAGATTTTTGTATATTGAATACTTTTTATAATAAAGATTCTTATAATTATACCTTTTACTAATATCTCCTTGTTTTTTGAAGCAACACCTCTGAATTTGGAAAGCTGTACAAATTAGAACTCACTGATACATAAAGTCAGAAAGCTGCACTTGCATTAATAGGTGTGTTTTTTTGAGATGCTGTGAGCTGGAGATATCTAAAATAACCTACACTAGCATATGCTTTTAAAAGTCCCTGTTTCTCTCTATTGATTACATAAGATACCAATAGAGTAGGTGGTAATTACTGCTGGGATCCAGTCTGATCAGCCTTCTCAAGATAGATACCTAATGGACCTCATCCATGAAAAGAAAATATTGGGGACAGTCCCTTCACATTTAGTCTTTACTCGATGATTTAGACAGTGAGCAGGTCTGTCAACAGAATTCTTTCACTCTGGGTGGTTGATGCCATCTCTCCAGCCTCCCATTTCCTGTATGAGGACTGCAAGAAACAGACTGTTTTACAAAAAAGGACAAAAACACTTCTTCCCCTCTGGAGGGGCTCTCTCAAGACTTCAGCAGATTTGGGCAGCCTGGAACGTAACAGAGCTCTAACAGGAGGAAGGTGAACAGCTTTGCAGAGCAAGCCTTCCTGAGCCTCTGTGTGTGCTGAAACTTAAACGGCTGGAAAATACACTACAGTCAGGCCATCACTAGCAATTTCAATCTGGGCCCAGCTTGTAGCTTGTTAGGGTTACTTGCTTGGATTTATGTAGGCATAACGTTTTGGAGGATTTAGTCAAAAAGTTCTGTGCCATGCTATCGCAGCATTCAATTATCTCATTTTTAATATTAGTTTTAGGAATGCCTTCAGGAAAAAAAAAAAAAAGTCATTCAATCCCTCCCTGGAGTTTAAAACATACACTGTGTATATAGCTAATAATATCAGGTGCCTTCCTCAGTAATCAATTAGCAAAGCTGTACCTATTTGTGGGTGTGTGAGAGAGGGAGCTTAACTCACCTAATTTTGCAGCACAAGTTAATAGCTTTCTTCCTCTAATTAATTTTGCAGCTAGTCTGAACTCACTGTAATTGGTATATCCAAAAGCAAGGATTAGCAGAGTGGACCAGACCATTGGCCTGTTTATTTCAGCAGCTTGCTTCTGACAGTGGATATTTATAAGAACTCAGGAAGATGGTACATGAAACCCTGCAATGAACAGCTGCCATGAAATTTCCTTTAAGGCTCCTATCTTCCTCAAGCTTTTGTGTTTGCTTGCATAACATTTTGCAGGTAAAGGAGAGCTTGGACTTGCAGTAGTCCAGACATAACCAGTTCTTCACCAGAATCCCAATAAGCACTTATTTGCAGACTTATACAGCTTAAATGTACGTCTGTGCTGAACATGGCTACACAGTTGGTCTTGCAAACCTGGATAACTTCAACTGCCTAATTTAAATTCTAGGCAGTGCTTTCTTGGATCTCCTTGGGAAATCCTATGGATATATACTCCACTAACATTCAGTTACCCTCTGAAGCACAAGAAACTTCCCAGTATCTCCTCAACAGTGAGGTGCAAGAATGGAGCGCAGTGAACGGTAATTCCGAATACTGGAGGTGAGAAAAGGTAATGTGGGAGGTGGGGTGGCCATTTGCGTCACAACAAGCAACACATAAGCGCCGTGTGCCAGTATTGCAGAAGGAACGGCAGCACAGAAAGCAGATAGCTAAGGCACGTTGTATCACTGCCTTGCCATTGATAACCATTATTTCCCCTGCTCCACCATCATTTACATTGAGGACACTTCTGCAGACTCTTACCCCATTCCTGAGGCAAAGCTGGCTGCATCTTCTGACACCTGTGTTTGACCACAGGTCTGAACTCCACAGGGAAAAGGAGGTGGTTTGAAGGAAGATCCATGGCTCCTGACTTGAAGGGTAATTTTTTTTTTTTCAGCTTTGCTGCACTCCTCCTTCTCAGCCCCATCCTGTGGTGTCAGTAGAGGAAGTTTTCCATTCTTTCCCACTAATCATCTCTGACATGTACTTGGCAATCTTGTCTATGAGAATCTGTCTGTAATATTCTAGGCCAGTCTCAAGGAGAAAAAACGCAGACACAGCACCTTTGACTATTAATATCTAAAAGGGTTTTTTGTTATTGTTTTGCTTTGCAGTGTTCTAAACTGGGACAGAATGAAGGCCAAAATCAGTGGATAAGAAAGATTCATCTGGTGTGAGGCAGGGCACACTGATCCTTAATAAGAAAAAAACACCCTCTGTTATTTCTTAACAGTAGGAGGGAGCCTCAGCTTAAAGTTATGTTCTTCCTTTTATGACAGGGCTCTCATCAGCACTCTGTAAACTGCTGAACCAAATTCTCTACCACGATTTCAGTGGGGTTGTGAGAAAGGAGAATTTAGCTCCCTGTTGATAGATGGCTGGCTGTGTATGTGGGAGGGGGCTGAGGGGAAGGCTGTTAATTAAATTTGAAGGCGAGATTCTGCTCTTTGCAGCTGAATTAAAAGTAAAATACCAATTGAAGTTTAATTACTGTCTTTGCTTACTTGTGCATTCAAACTTGAAAGATGACTTCACACTCCGTTTTTAAGCTCCTGTGGCTCAGAGATGATTATGGAGTTTGAGTGCTATGTGACACATAGTCTTATCAAATACCCCATGCTACCACAGAGGCATTTATGCAGCTGATAAGGTAGGCAGCAAGTGAAGTCTCTGGGCCAAATTGAGAGGGATGTTACCCTGTGGCATGCAAATAGGAAGGGGGCCTGCTTTAGGAAACCCCAGGCTCCCGTTGGCTTCAGTTGAGGTAATGATTACTCATTAACCAGTAGCAGTTATTCATTATTGGTTAACTATGAGATAACTATTGCTGTCCTGCAGTGGGAGAAAAGATTTAATTAAGGCTAACTAAGAGGAAGAAAACCTGAAGAGACTTCTGAAATAGTGCCTTCTGCCCTTTCTGTCTGTAAAACAGGAATATTTTACGTGGTAAGGACTGCAAGACTATAGGCTGGATCAGTGTTGTTTCTATTAGGAAAGGGAGAATGTGAAGGGGTATAATTATATGGTTTTATGTTAGTATTTGCCAGTTAGCAACATTTCTGGTGGTGCCCTTTTTATTCCCTCTTCTTTCTGCCAAGGCAAAAGACTTCTATTATTTTTAACATCACTGAGCTTTATTCTGGAAATATCCTATATAGACTGTATCTGAAATAAAACACAGGATTTTTCTTTTTGAAGAGTCTTAAGGAGTTTTAAGCACTCAAATAAAGAGAAAAAAGAAATGCAATCGCCAAAGCCCTCTGAGTCCTTTTAATGAAAATCTTACTTGAGGGTACTGCTGTGTTTGAGTAAGGGTATCAGAGCTGGTCCCACACACTTCTTTACTCCTCTGGCTGCTTCTGGCTCTCCGCCTCTGCATTTTAGTAATTCATTGGAAGCTTAGGTGGAGTTGGTGGCCTATAGCTATAGTAAATCAAACTAATTACATTTGCACTAAAACTGAAAATGTCTGCAGTGGATATTTTTTCCTTTTTTTTTTTTTTTAATTTAAAGTACAGACTGTTAATACATCTTTACTTAGTCTAAATTATTCTTTTAATGTAAAGCTAAGCTGAAGGAACTGCCGTTGTTCAACTGCAGCAACTGCGAAGTCTGAATACCATTTACAATGCTGAAATTTTAGGATATTTGTTCATCCAAGACTCTAAACATGGGGACTGATGTCAAAGAAGACAAGCATATGATGCTGAAAAACATGATGCAGGAGATCTATAACCTTCTGGAAAGCCAGCTAGAAGCAAGGCAAGATCCACTGGGGTGTCTAAAATGACAACAGATATCCATGTTTAGCCACCTTTATCATGCCCTTGAGAACTATTCAGTTTATCCTAAAGCTCATACACATTTACCAAACAGAATAGCTCTCCAGCATTCATTGTCTTTACCAGGCCTGATTCAACAGTACAGAGGCAGGTATTTTGTACTACTTCAGACACGATGGTGTGTTCTGTCTGTCCCCAGCTGACACTCCAAGAAATCACAGTTGCTGTGGTGTAGCTGTTACAGCAGTCACTAGTCATCTCTCAACTTTTTGGTCAGCTCTCAGTATCTCGGGTGCTCCTAGGAATGCCAGACACCTACCAGTAGGCAACTGAACTCAGCTTATCAAAGGCTTCTTCGCTGGTGTGAAAGACACTGAAGTGTAGGAAGCAACATCTGGAATATTTTACCCCATGGGTGCAGCCTCACACCTCAACTCCACAAGGCTTCTCTGGGCATCTTTTGGCCAGTGGACAATCTGCTAAAAATCATAGACACAGAACTACAGTCTGGCGCTTGTAGGTATTTGAGACTCAGTCACTGGCTGCCTTTACGGTAAAAGCCTATTCTTGCAGTTGGGCTTCTCATGCTTAAGAGATCTGGGCTCCCTCTTTGAAGGCAAAAACATGCTCTGTATATCCAAAGTACACCTCCAAGGATTAGTCTTCTTACAGACATCTTCTAGTGTTCCACAAGTAGTGGTAATAATGGCTGGATAAAGGAAAAGATGAAATGCAGTTTTCCAGTACTTTCATTATCCAGTGCATTGTTTAACTGGCAAAATATGCAGATAATTCAGGGGTAAACACAGTCCTTTCAGTGTATCAAACTAATCATACCCAAACATTTCTGTCTTTCTGTGAAATAGTTAATGTTTGGAGCCGGGAAGATAATGCAAATGAAAACTATTATGCAGAGTTTGTTTAGATTTGGGGGTTTTCTTTTTAATCCCCCTTTTCAGGATATTTTTGTTAGTCCAGATAAAAAGTTCATCCAGCATCTTTTCTCCTTCGTATTTATCTAAGATGTTTATTTCTTAATTTTAACTCATGTCACATTATGTATCACAATTTCCACCAGTCTTCCTTCCCCTTTGTCTTTTTTCTAACCATATTGGAACATTGACTTACAGCCCTTTGGTTACCCAAGAAGTGTCCAGTGGCAGAAATGAAATATGATTCTATTATAAAAATAATGTTTCACAATGTATATGTGAAAAAGGATGAATTAAGATTAAATGTGCATTCCTGTTTTTTTTTAATGTTTCCTAATTTTGAATGCTTACCTTTATGTTTTAATATTCTTTCAATGCAGTACTGCTGGATATGATAAAACATTGGAATGAATGCCGAAATATAAGGCAAAATTGAATGGTTGTTAACAATTAGACTGGATCATTTTAAGGATGAAACCTCCATTACCCATAATTTAATGAGATCGTAGCATAACTATTACTAGTTTTGAAAACAGAGTTATCAACTTCTTTTTGGTTATGAATTCTATGTAACCTGCAAATTTTATTTGTTTTTCCTTTTTCTTTAAAAAATGGAAGGCATGGGTTGGGGAGACAAAGGAAGGGAAAATAATGGAGGGGAAATTTCCTAAATTTTATGTTTCAGCAAAAAACCATGAAAAATAAAGAGAAAAAAAAAGTGAGGCAATTAAGACTTGAATGAAAGGAACCACTTAATAAACTGCATTCATTTTTGAGCTGAACTCATCACACTGGCTTGTGATATATGACTATAAATGACTAGTATTGGTTAAGTTCTCTCTGTTAACAATGTCTAGATCATGATGACTAGAAAACAGAAGCACTTTTGATTACAACTTGACTATACTCTCTCTGTGTTGGTTAGGATCAGTAAAAGTTCAGCACCAGATGCTTTGGGCACAGACACCTGAAATAATTTAACAGTGCAAAGAGAATTCTGATGCTAATGAGGGCTAAAAATTGGATTCACAAGTTTACAGAGTACACCAAACTGAACAAAATTGTCAGCATAACATTTAAATTACTTTTTTGATAAGCTTGGCTATTTACAAATCATCAGACAATTACATCTTCCAAAAACTATTTAACATCAATTCACTCTGCCTTTTCAACAGTGCACTTGACTAATTCCAAATAAATTGAAAAAAATTACCTTGCAGATTGCAAGAAACTGACCAAAAACAATTGCTACAGTTTGAAATTGCGTATCGTTAAACGAACTCTGCATAATAGTTTTCATTTGCATTATCTTCCCGGCTCCAAACATTAACTATTTCACAGAAAGACAGAAATGTTTGGGTATGATTAGTTTGATACACTGAAAGGACTGTGTTTACCCCTGAATTATCTGCATATTTTGCCAGTTAAACAATGCACTGGATAATGAAAGTACTGGAAAACTGCATTTCATCTTTTCCTTTATCCAGCCATTATTACCACTACTTGTGGAACACTAGAAGATGTCTGTAAGAAGACTAATCCTTGGAGGTGTACTTTGGATATACAGAGCATGTTTTTGCCTTCAAAGAGGGAGCCCAGATCTCTTAAGCATGAGAAGCCCAACTGCAAGAATAGGCTTTTACCGTAAAGGCAGCCAGTGACTGAGTCTCAAATACCTACAAGCGCCAGACTGTAGTTCTGTGTCTATGATTTTTAGCAGATTGTCCACTGGCCAAAAGATGCCCAGAGAAGCCTTGTGGAGTTGAGGTGTGAGGCTGCACTCATGGGGTAAAATATTCCTTTCTAGAGAAACTAATTATGCCCTGTAAAAAAAAGTATCTTTTTGTTATAAATTGCTACAATATTGTGATACTTTTGTAATGAAGCTTAAGTTTGTGGAGTTCCACATTCTCAACAAAAAGCTTTTGATGAGAGAACAAAAGGCCATATTTTTACCTTTGTAGAAAAAGAAAAATTCTGTGAAAGTAAACACATGTGAAATATTTCTACTAGCAGCTGGTGGTACGTGCCATTACCCATTTACACTGGCTTGGACTTTTCTGCAGTACGTAGGTGTCAATCTGTTCTAATGACATTGCCTCCTTTAATTCATGGAGAGAAACAGACATTTTGAGAAGAAATTAATTTCTTTCTGATTTAAAAAAAAATAGACTGAAGAGATTAATTTTACCTTATATTGTTTATTTGATTATTTCTCTCTAGTACTATGAAGTTATCTAATGTCTCATACACTGAAGAATTGGTTTGTTAGAAACATCTGTGTGCTAAATCTCTAGAGCTAAAGGGGATGCCTGTACAGTGATCAAATTACAGAATAATTTTAAGTTTATAACCATTCAGATAAGTTTAACATATGAAACAGGATAAAAGAAAAGAAAAAAAAATGTGAGCGAGAGATTGGGGCAGTTTCATTGCAACTTGCACATACCTTGACAGGAAAAATATTAGCTAGTAAAGTGCACTTTCATTTAGCAGAGAGAGCCCTAAAAAGTGCTGAGAGTCATACAAATTCAAGCAGTAAAGCAGACATTTTCAGCAGTGAGAAAGCTGCACAAGGATTTCTAGATTCGCTGTCATGGATGTCTCTACACCAGGAGTGTAAACTTTCTCAGAAAAAATGCTAAACATATATGAAAGGGTTAAAAACAGGAGCAATTGTGTTGTGCAAGAGGCTAGAGAGTCTGATTTGGCAATTTCTCAAAATTTAGAGTATAAACCTCCCAGTATCTATTTCTTGCCCTTTTTGTTCCACAATTTATTTCCTAATATAATATATACCAAGTTGGTGTTGAATTGTTTATTGCTCTACACATAGAACAGATGTCTGGTGGTCCCTACACACATGTATTGAAAAGTCTTACTCTGTACATTTCAGAAATAGAGTTTTAGCCAAAACAAAATAATAATAATAATAAATTTAAAAATTCTAGTCCTCACCATTTAAATTCTGTGTAAATGAATCACTGTTCTGACTTCAAAGCACCAAGCCTGAATCTGGACAACCATCTCTTAAGATCATATCCTGTCTTTCCAAACAAATACTGCTGCTTCAGGACAGCACTAGGAACACAGAGCAATTCACTTTGGTTTACTTTTCAGGACTATATTTTAATTAGAGTTGGCTAGATCTTCATTTCTATCCTCTCTTTCTTTTTATTCCTGTTTCTCCACTCCCCCCTCCTGCTGTCATAGAAGAAGATCACATGAACCACAGGTATATACATACATATATATATATATACACACACACATACACATATACCGCAGGCATCACTGCTCTGCTGTTATGTTCTACTGCATTGAAGAAAATGAATCTTTTCAAACAGGTGAATTTTCCAACAGAAATGGACCAAACAGACTCAGTTCATTGAATAGAAAATGTAATGGTGATCTAAACCTATTACCTTCAATGGAGTCTGTGACATTTTCTTCAAGCATATTGATCTGCTGGAGAGAGAGGTGGGGGACCGAGGGAGAAAGGGAGCTTTATTTTTTTACTCACCGTGTTGCGTCAGTTATTGTAATGCTAGTCACAATGTATAAAAGACTCATAGAATCAACAGGGCCAGTCCTTTTGTAGGAGCTGCAACAAACACTTCTGCAAGGCAGAATTAAAAAGCTGCTTTAGAATGAACTGTATGTATATTTTAAAATTGCTAAGAATAGACCTATTTTTCCTTTGTTCCTCTCCAAAATTTTTCCTTGCACAATAGCCGAACTCATTTCAGCCAAACACACCCAGCGCTTGTCCAATGGTCCATTCTTCTTTTGTAATTTGTAATACCTTTCAGCTAGTTAATCACATTTCTCTCCATGCATTTCTCTTTCTACTAGGCTGTTAATAGAGACTGAACTAATTTCAAATCTTATTTAACCTAATTTGGATTGGCAACATGTCCTTTAGGAAGGAAAAAAAGAACAACACCAGCCTGTTTCATGTATATTTTGTAGTGGTTTTATTTTATTTTATTTTATTTTATTTTATTTTATTTTATTTTATTTTATTTTATTTTATTTTATTTTATTTTATTTTATTTTGTTGTAGAATCATGTCTCTAGAGATGAGCAAAGCAGCAGAGAATTCTGCCTCATTACAGAACTGACATTTGTGTTGTTGTAGTTAGGGTTATGCCAGTGTTTCTATTATAATGTAATTCCTCTGCTTTACTGAATAAAATAGCCTCTTATTTGGAAAATTTTACATGAACAAAGTAAATTCAGGTTTTGTTCCTATACTTGTCACAATAGATATGCCATCTTTCCATTCTATAAATTTACTTTTGAATATGCTGCAAATATTTTTGTATTTAGAGAATATTAGTAAGACCTTCAAATACTTTGCAGGTAACCTCACTGGTAGATATAGAAGACACATTAAAATTCTTTGGCAGGATCATTGTGCTAGTAAAGTTCTTTAATATTAACATAATATTGAGCCCATTTATTTTGGCATTATCTTAATTTGATCCATTTTGCACCTTGTCCATGGTATATATATTTTTTAATTTGTGCCAGCACATGAAGCTATTGCATTTTGTTGTAATCTGAATTTTATAATCTTGCCTATTACTTACAAGCAATCTGCTGCTACAGTTGTTCCTAGGTGTTTTTATAAACTAATTTAACATCTGTTTGTACTATGTAACGGTATCAACTTACAAATGGGCAATAGAACTTAGCATTGTTGAGAATTACCATGCAGATAGATGGAGTTACATTAGTAAAAGTAAAAGCCACTCAGTATTTCATTGTAACTTCCTAAATAAGCTTTGTTATCAAGATTGTTTTATTTTCAGTAGGGCTTCTGAATTGAATGGCTAGGTTATTTACAATAAAGTATCAGCCAATATGTTTTATTTATAAATAAATAAATAAATACTTTACATCATAGTTAAATTGAGTTTTAAAGTTCCAAACTATTCTTTATCCATAATGTGATTCTGGGATCTGAAGGCACATATACAGTACGTGTTAGGAAGTGAACAAATGTAAAGTGGGAGTTAAAAAATTGCTCTGAATCATTAGAAAGATTTAATTAAGATATAAAGCCTGTAAACTTGTCTGGGCTGCACTGAGAGTAGAATTTAGCCCCCAAAAAGTATCAGCCCAGAGCACCGAGTGTACATGTTACAAACACCTCTATTCAAATCTGTTTACTTACCTTGGCATATTTAATAGGAGAAAACATTGTCTAGTGCTGCTTATTTCCTTTGGGTCCCTACCATAAAGTGTTTCTCTTTAAATATTTGCCAAAGCTACTTGCATTACATGTGTTAAGAATTGTATCATTAGCAGAGGTATGTTAGGAGCTCCTAGGTGTCCACTAAGATTGAGGTCTTGTTTACCAACATGATACACATGTAAAAAGAATAAGTCTCCGCCCCAAAGAGGTGAAAAGAGGTAGGAATTGGTTCCTGTCTTTTTGGATATAAGGTTTGGTGCACAGCGAAAGGTATTTTGTTGAGGGTCATACATGTCTGTAGGGCAAACAGGAACTGTAATGCCTAACTTCATGTGTACTCAGAGCCTACAGAACATGTCACAGAGCCTTTAGAAGGCTCAACTCAGCCTACTACGTTCCCATAATCCTACATCTTGTCTAGTGAGAATTCCCAGTCTTCAGGACTTAACAGTGCAAGACATCAAGGCTATGATACTTCTGGAGCCAAGATAGGGCAGTTATCTTTATTAGCTCACAGATGTAATGCAGAAACAAAAACAATATGTTCTGCTCAAGTTTGTCTCTAAAAGTCACTGTAAAAACCTACAAGATTTTATTCAGCAGAAAATGCCTAGTCTGTTGTATTTCCTCAGATAAAGGCATTTTCTGCATTGGTGTACTTTTTCATCATTGACCAGGTAGCAAAAAAATCATTCAAGGACAGTTTGGAGGGTATTAAAAATGGAATACATTGGCTTTTCCTGGATTTTGCCTTTGACCTTTCATTGTTGATTATTGCCAGAACAATAATGAAATGGTAGCTTAAGGTTTGTTTTAATGATGTTCAAGTTTAAGAAATAGAAGAGAGGGTTGTTCTCCCCCTCACACCTTGCAACTGAAGAGAGATAACAGAGGAACAGGGAAGAAAGAACCTGACAGAAGTGAGACACGCACACAAAAAAGGGGGTTTGAGGGGCTGTTCATTTTTTTTCCCTGTTGATCATTCGCTTTCTATTTGTCAGGATTAGCACATGCATCTTTTTATTTTATGGGAAGATACGTGTATATAGGCAGTCAAGTAATCTGTATTATAAAGCTAAAAATGGCTGTGGAAGAATGGGAAACGTTTCTAATTCTATTGCTAATGCAACATGCTTTAAACTGTTCTTAAATAAACAGTAAATTAAATGCCTTAAGACAATGGAAAATGTGCCAAATATCTACAGCAGATAAAATATATCCTTTCAGAGAACTAAACACGGCATGAAACACTACTAGCATCACTTTAGAAAGTGTGACAAGAAAATAATAATCAGGAAGTGGGTAAAACAGAAGCAATAGCTAAAAATTTGTAGAGATATCCACCCATTTCATATAATGGTGTTTACTTTTCCCACCCTTTGGCCAGACATTCTCAAGCTATGAGAGAAGTACGTTGTCAGAGTATGAGAAAAGCACATCTCCAAAGGGTTACAGGGAAATGTAGGGTTAGAAAGAAAAACAGAACAAATGATTGCTAGTGATTGTATCAATGTTAATACATCATTACCCTGGTTTGCTTCTGCATCTGGAGATGTGACAGTGAAGTAGGAGCCCCATGCAACCCCGTCCAATGACACAACTAGCCCTGCCATTGCCAGGGGTTGGATGGCCTACTGAGGTTTTTGCTAAGCCAAATTGTTCCATAAGACTAGAAATATCTGATACCTTCAATGTTTCTAGAATGGGTAGTAATGTCAATTAAGATGTTGTGGCGGACTTTAGCAAGAACTATCAATCTTAATATTGATATCAAGGCAAAGGGGACTTGATTGGCTTGTACAGTCTTGTCTGAAGTCCGTGCTGCTGCAAGGCCACTAATTAGAATAAAGGCAGCATGTACTTGTTACATCTTATTTTAATGTAGACATATTCTTTGTCTTTTGCTCTCCAGTCTTCTCTCTGTTCAGAGAGTAATGGTGATAACTGTCATCTGGTCTGGCAAACCAAGTCACTTCTTAGAGAAGCATGTGGTGTGATCTTTTACTATAATGGCCCAGATTGACATGCTGCTGTAAAACATGCTGTGAGATAGCTCACTTGGCAGTTTTTAAGAGTAAAGGGTGCATTTGTCATTTTGGTCTCTATTATTCATAGTGCAAAATTTTGTAGGACTCCTAGTCATGGACTAGAGTCTAGTTATGTTAGATGTCTGACATTCATATAGACATTACTTACCTGTTTTTACATCTGAACTCACAAAGAAAGTATATGCACCTCGAATACTGTGTTCAGTTTTGGGCCCCTCACCACAAGAAAGACATTGAGATGCATGTCTGAAGAAGGGCAATGTTGCTGGGGGAGGGTCTGGAGAACAAGTCTTATGAGGAGTGGCTGAGGGAACTGGGGTTGTTTAGTCTGGAGAAAAGGAGACTGCGGGGAGACCTTATCACTCTCTACAACTACCTGAAAGGAGGTTGTAGCTCTCAAATAAGGCCACAGGCCTTAATCTAAATTATCACAGGCAAGTTTCAAATAAAAAACTGTGGGAGGAAGATTCATTGATTCAGAAGTGTGTAGTTTTATTGTGAGAGAAGAAAGAAATGGGTCTGAAAGCTTGTGGGGATTAGCAGGAAAGAATAACAGAACTTGCAGTGACTGCACACAACATGCTCAGAGTAATAAACAACAGTGTTATTAGCAAATATAAAGCCTCTGATAAACAATGCTGTGGTGTTTCATTCACTCTAATAGACAGGAACAGGTAATTGGGACAAATAAAGAACTGAAAACTGTCTCTAACCACCTTTCCAAGCTGCTCTTAGAACAAGTGAATCAGGTCCTGGCATGCTGCACAACTCAGCAGTAGCTTTGGAAACCAGCTTTTGTGTTTCACTAAAAGAGTATGTTCCCATTCCGTTGCTAATGGAAAACAACAGAAGCTAAAGATAATCTCTTGAATTGTCAGATCTTCTATTTTTTTTCTTCTTCCTTCCTTTTTTTTTTTAAGTGGTAATGAGAAGCAAGGAGACAATTCCACACATTCATCAAAGAGCTTGCAGAACACCTTGGAATTTATTTCCCATTGAAGTCCCAAACATTTCAAACTACGGGCACTTTCAAAACAAAACTCAAGTTGGTTTTGGTTTTGTTTGGGTTTTTTTGTTTTTATCTTGCAACAGTCCTCTGCCTCTGCCCCCGCATAGAAGTTTGTGCATGGAATAGGTCATTCTATTTTCTTTTCATCCCATCTGTCCTTATCTTTCTGCTTCCTTTTCCCAGTCTTTTTTCCATCATAATTTCAGAACCAGCTAGAGATTTGCCTGGCACTAAGGGTGTTAAGGGAAATGCTGGAGTTGTTCTAACACATTTGTGTCTAGGATATTCTCAGACAGCAGGGGGGCTTTGTCATATCAGCCATATTTTAAAGTTATGACAACATTAATCTTGACATTGAATCATAATTACTCCTCACCTGGGGTTTGATGTACCCAGAATTGCCACTTGCTGCTGTGGGCAAGAGTTTCACATTAACAGTGATATAAGCCCAGGTAATGCTTAAAGTGGGAGGATAGGGGAAATGGGTCTTGGCAATTTGCTAAAGCTTTTTATATAATCTTAATAATGTAAAATGCCAGCCTAGATTTCAGTAAACTGCACACACTGAAATGTTACTGCTACAAATGCAGAGGTCTGGCAGCACAAGCTGACTTTCAGATCAAATAGATAGCAACACTTTGTAACTTCTAAATGAAAGAAAATCTTTTTCCACTGCACCGACAACTCAGATCAAGTGACAAAAACTGTACTCTGAGCAACAATCTTGCATGTGTGTGGAATAGGTTTTGTCACTCTTCATTCACATGCTGTCCTAATTTTCATTCAAGAGTTGTGCCAGTTTTACTTTAACGAAGATTCCAAATATTCCTGCTGTATAAGCACAGCCATGAAAGCATGTAAACTGAAATGGAGATACTAACAAAGGGGGTGTGTGTGAGGGGGTAGGTTAAAACACTGAGCTTTTAACTCCGTGAGCTGACTTTGAATTCCTGTTCATCACAAAGTTCCACTGTGACTTTCAGCACTAAGTTACTGGTGCTTTGGCACATTTCAGCTAACTTTAAGTATTTAAGTCATACCTAAAGAACACCTACGCCTGAAAACTTGTTCTCCCTGGGTTTCTCCTGCAGTCAATTGACAAAGATGGAGAACTCAAACGAATGATTAAGATTACAGGTGGCCTGACTCTCCCTCTATCAGGAGCTTAAGTGACTAAGCATGTCAACTAAACACCTCGACTTAGTGCAATGCATCAAAGACCCAGGACCCAATGGGATATAAGGACTTGAGTATCTAATCTAGGACTTACACAAAATGTACAGTAAGCACTTAAACTGTCATCCTTAGCTGACCCTTTATGTCCGAGGAGCTTAAAATCCTTTGCCACCTGACTTCTTTAGTTTAAAGTTCCCCAGGTACCTATAACTGTATTAAGGTTTGGCAGGGATGAGCAGCCTAACTCATACCTAATATTGATTACAATGCAGCAACCAGGCTTTCTTTTGCTCAAGTCTCCTGGGGGATCTAATTCTAGAAGACAATCTTAAAAAGGCCTAATAAGCATTTATAGTAATAGGGATATCTATGCACTGCAGTGGTTTCCACCTCTCTTTTCAAGTAGATTAATGGTTGTCATCTTTTCTTTAATTTAACATCTTAGTAGCTCGAGCACTTTGAAAAGATGTGGGAGACATGTTCAATTCCACATTTTAATGGAGCTTAAGCATTTCTCCATTAAGCATGTACCAAAAAACAGGACAAATGCTATTCCATTTGGAGGATAGAGAACACTGATTTTCACTGTATCTGCTGAAGCGATGGTATTGTATAATCTGAATTTTGGTGGAGAGGGATGAACACAGAGGTGTAGAGAAAAAGAAGCAAAAGGAACACTGTAACAGGAAAGTTAGGGCACTCAGTGGAGGCAGGGATAAAGCACCTTGCAACTTACTGTGCAGGCCCAGTATATATTCCAACAATAATCAACATACATACTCTATGTTCACATTATTGTTTATCCTGCAGTACTTTCCTGCATGCTGGTATCCAAAGGATCTGAAAAGTTAATCATAGAATAAGAGAAATGCATAGTTACTATGTGTTCTGTTCAGGAGCTTTTTGTTTCTGCTTAAGTTTTTTATTTGATATTTAAACAAGATTCCTGAAAACATGCATTCTGTGGTAAGTCAGCACTGTGTCCAAACCCTGAATCTATGGCTGTAATAAAGTGGTGTTGCATTTTAATACCCAATAGAGAAGAAAAGTTGCATGAAAAGATATACCTTGTTTAGATACCAAAGAAAGAGAGAAGCCTAGTTTTAGCCACACAACATCATGATCACTTGTATGACACTTAATGACAGCTAAATCTGCAGAGGTGCTTTCTTGACCTTACAGGTCTTTGTGTCTTCCATATGACTCTATGAGTTTAAATGGAAAACTCTTCCCTAGATGAATCAATAGTCTGGGTCCACTCTCTACTGGACATACGCTCACACTGTAACTGGCAGTATGAGCTAAAGACTGAGTATTAACTGATGAATTTTATCCATGATAAGAAACAGCCTTCCTGTATTACTCTTAAGGAACATTGGTGAGATGTGGACAAAGGCCCTACTGGTGCTGATGGAAATCCAAGCCAATATTAGCGTACACAAGTAGTAAAACCATAAATATACACACTAGGTTTCATGCATGTTTGTATATATAGACAGACATACACATGCATACACAATCGTTGCCCTATTAAGCTGCCCCTTGCATTGATTTTTATGCCAGTAAAACATGGATATAAAATACCACTGTACTTAGGGAAGCATATAAGTCAGAGCATAAACAGTGAGGAAAGATGTTGATAACTGGGACCTCAAACATTCAGTGGTGAAACCCATTGATAGACTGTATTAACCCCATGAGACATTGGTACTTGTCTTGTGCCTTGCAGAGAAGGATAAATTCACTAAAAACTTGTGAGGTAGCATGTCCAGTGAATGTCATAATAAATATAATTAATAAGAACAGAAGTCTCAGTAAAATTAGATATGATTCTTCAAGATTTCTCTGATCTATGTTTACTTTATTGACCTATCTTATCCAGTTTATTTTGATAAAACCCTTTCTATATGTGTTTAATTTAACCAAGTTTTGACTGAAAGACACATTTCACACAGCTCATATAACCATATTTGTGTAAAAAGAGCAAAAATCTGTGAAAATGTTGTCTTGGACAGGTAACTTCCTGAGGGGAGATGAACTACAAACCATCAAAGGCAGTGAAGAACTGGACTCATGGATTTTTCCGTACTTATGTGAGACATGGTAGTTTAGAAAAAGGCAGGTGAATTTTTTTCCTGGGAATTAACTTCATCCTTCTCAGTTTCACACGGGTTCTCATTGGTTTTTTGTGTTTTCTTTAGTTCTGTAAGTATCATGCTTAAATAGAAAAAGGACATCTTAGAACAAATCTATGCAATAGAAGTTTTTCTCTTCAGCATGATATGTTTGTATTGTAAAGAAGCACCATAAGGTTTTCAAAACCCTTAAGTCAACTAAAGAAGAAAATATTGAATAAGCACTATGATCCGTAGACAAGATCCCCATCTCTCTGATCATTATTTCAGATATGCACCATTACATTGCATCACACCAACCATCACCTTATCTTCCCCAAATCTGCCAAAATTCCCTCAAGCAATTGGAAGGGTGAATAACGACAAATGTTTGTATTGAAATGTATGCCCCATTGTATTACCTTAACCAGATCTTTCAGATGGTCCTTCTATCCTGTTGCTATTATATCAAAACTTCAAAAGCACAGAGTTACATTTCTTCACAAATTGGATGAGATGTGGAATTAATGTGATGGCAGCTGAGCCACTGGAGGTTGTTATACTTGTCTCAGTCAATATAAAATGCCACTCTCTCACACACATACACTTAACTTACAATCCACAGGAGAATGAAAGAACTAAAAATGATAGCCATACGCATATCTTCTGAGTGTTTACTTATGAAAAATCTCCAAGGTTATTCAGCAGAAACACAAATATAAAGATTTGTTATATATAGTTAACAATAAGATATAAAAATATGCTGAAGCAAGCAAAGGAAATTTATCAGCCAATTTAAGGCTTCACATACAAAAGAAAGTTCCTGTTTCTTTGTAATTTCCCTTTTCGTGTGTATAATTCAAAGTGTGCATAACAGATTAATATAATCCTTGTTTGTAAAGCTACTCAATCAATTTGTTAATTGTTTTAAGGTATTTTTGCATTATCATTTCAAATAGAAATTACTATTGCTATTAAAGAGAAAGTCAGGTCCCAAATAAAGGTTTGAACTGGATTTTACTGGCACGTGTTTGGTACCAGATGAATCCTCACTGTCTTTAATGAGGCCTAATCTTAATTTAAACCCTTAATATTAAAGCAGAATAAGACCTTTCATTACCAAAGGGGCAGTTGCCCAATTTATGGCCCAAACTTTTTCCTTTCATTCTTCTCTGGGCCTTGATTTAACGCTTAAGTGCTAAATTTAGAACTTGCATACTAGTGCTATTAGTTTTACTTAAATGAGAAAGGACTTTCCTCATAAGGACAGTTTCTGAAGTACTGAAGTCACTTAAAAACGTAAATCCCATTGACTTTAAATTAAACAGTAATTGGATAAAAGATATTAAATACCTGTGAAGTTGGAAAGTTGACCTTACTCAGTTAAGAGCTCTAACCACTACTCTAGGGAATTGTATTCATAAACTCAGTGGCCAAAGAAAATTAATTTAATGGAAAGGAAAGTTGTCAGAGGGATGCACTTGGAGTGAATTGCAACTTTGTATGTTACATTTTCACCTACCTTTGAATGGCCAGAGTGACAAGGTTACTATTTCCTTAACAAAAGTGGGTTTTCTACATTTCATGGAATTTCTGAGAAGAGAAGCTGGTATGGTCATCTCTGCTTTTTTTTAATCACTCAGCGATCAATGAGCATGAATGGTTTTAAAAACGGAGAAGTCACCATTTCCCTTATCTTTATCACAATTTCCTTTATGTTTAAAGTCTCCAGATGCTTTTGAATTTGGCAGCAATATTCAGTTGCCTAAGAATCACAGACTAGCTTGGGGTTGGACAGGATGTCTGGAGATCATATTGTTCAAACCTCAGTTAGAGCAGGTTGCTCAGGATTATGGCCAATGTGGTTTGAGCATACTGTATTAAACTTGAAGAATCTGAATATCAGTTCATGAGACTTCCAACTTGCGAATTTTCTGGAAAATATAGAGTCAGTAGGGGCTGACTTGAGCGCATCACTGTTGTGAGGGAATAGGGACCTGATGTGTCAGTAACTTTTCCTAAAGCAAATTATGGGTTTGTATACTCAAAAGTTTGGGGTAATCTGACTTTACATTGTATTGAATGCTACATTAAACAGACTAATACAAAACCTTCAGCTTTTGGAAAAAGGTGACAGCATCCTCGTTGAAAGTCAGCCTGAACTAGCAGTTTGCCAGTTCATCCTGTTCACAGATGGAGAAAGCAGATACTTCTCACTTTCTACATGGTCTGCTTATGATTAAAGAGCAGTGAGGCTAACAACACCCCTATGATCAGCTGTCAGAATACAAAATACAAAAGTGTAGACTTCCTATACATCCTTTATTCATGCCTGAGCAACCAAGCACCCAGATCAGTTGCAAGCAAATAATTGAGGTCTGTAGTTATCCCTGTGACAATACTCTATTACATCTCAGGAAGTCTCAATACAGTGATGAAGCAGGTCTTGACAGTGCTTTGTAGATGGAACATTGATCTGAGGGCCACACTTGGATTTTGATCTTCCTTGTGTCATTATTTAAATGTACAACTTTATGCAATTAGAGTTGTTAAACATTTTCTGTCCCTCTTTTTACTCAACCATAGCATATGTATTTTATTATCTTCTAAGGTGTCAGAAACTAACTATTTTTGTAAGGTTTTTCTTTTTGTTTATTTTTCTGATCTTGGAAGAAAATCAGAACAGTTTTTCAACAGCTGAAAGATATTCAAAGTAGATTTTGACTAAGCTGTATAGGTCAATAGTAAAAAGTTAATAATTAATCATTGGTAATTAAGACATATTATTACTGACAGCCATTTATGAATAGCAAACCATGTAGTTGCTAGATTCTGGATTGGGTTTTTTTTTAATATAATTTCTTCCAAAAACTTTGCTAATTGATCCTAGTCTTTAATAAAACCATAATTTCTGTTGACTATTTTATGAATACATATTATTTATTTTGTACTGTTTATGAATTTTTTCTTTAAGGTGGAATCCATGTCACCTTACTTTAATAGTAAGAAGTTAGGTGTCCATCTCAAATCATCTAATTCTTTTCCTGTTCTAAAATGAGAGAGGCATCCAGGGAAAGCTAAAAGCAGTGCTCAGATAGGTGCCTTCTTTGAAGCTGACCATTCTTCCAGTGCCTAATGGGGGAGAGTAGACTACTGTTTTAGAATAGACACCAAAGTTTTAGAAAATTAAAAGTAGAGTAGATTGATTCAGCTGCTCATGTTAGATATTTTTAATTTATGATGTATGATAGGAAAATAAATCACATGTTATTGATTCTGGATTATGAGTAGGTTTTGTTTAATTACTTCTACGGCATTCTTTATATCTTGTCCAACCCTGGAGAACAAGAACTGTCATTACATATTAACCTTCTCATCTTCAGGAATCCAATGATCCTTATATATCAAGTATAGGGATTCTCCTGACCAGAAGGTAAAACAGGTACTTGAAGATCTCTTAAAAGCTTAAAAAAAAACCCCTAGGTTTATCTGTGATACAGCTCTTTTTCTTTACCACTGTGCTAATGATACTTCAATTCTGTTTCAGAAGAAAAAAAAAGTCTACCTTTTGAATCAGCATCTCCAGTTTTTTCTCTATGAATGAAGATATCCTCTTCTGACAAACATATTTTTCATTACTGTCATCACTTACCTTACTGCATTTCACAGCACCACACAGCAAAATGATATAACATCCATCACAATTCCTACTAAGCTGCAGCAGTGTTCATAACAAGTAAAGTCTACTTCTGCAATGTAGCTAGACTTTATTACCCTGCAGAATTTGTTTCAAACTATAGTCTGAAAAGTAAAGGTGAAAAAAATAGAGTGATTACAAATGAGGTCTCCAAAGAAAAAGGTAGAAATATTTAATGTAGATAATTATGCAAACAAGATTTTCATATCCTAAGTTTTAATAAAATTAGATTTAACAAAGCTCTCCAAGGAGGTGGCCCTTAGGAGTTTATCAAGATGAGCATTCTTAACCAAAAAAAAATTGAGCTTAAGGCTAAATTGAATTAAGGGTGAAGAACTGAAAAATATCACTGATGTACTGGACAAGAGTTGTGTACAACTGCACCATTTTTTTAGAATAATATTTAAATAGTTTAAAATGTAGAAGAAGAATTAGAGAAAGAAAAGGACAGAAGAAAATTAGTCTTTTGCTCCATTTCAAAATGTTTCCTACAGTAAGTACAAATAGTGGAACTGACATAATTTCAAGGTGAAATCAGATGCCAAAGTTGGCCCAAGTTAAATTAAGTCCCATTTTTCAGAGGTGAAATCTTAAGGGACTTAGGCTCCAATATACTTATGCTGCATTTCAAATGGAGATTTTTTTCTCTTAAGCTGCCTAGATGCTTCTGAAAACATTGCTCTGGGTCAGTCTAATTCATAATTAGATTTTAAACTACTGGCTGTACTGGGAAGATCAGACAAAATTAAAATTTGCTCCATCTCTGCTAGAATCCCTCCAGGAATGCTATTCAAAAAAAGGAACAGATATAGTACAGGGTACAGTAAGCTGCAGGGGAGCTCAACTCTCCTGTTTAATGTCAAGTAGAATCAAGGGTCACGCACTGTTTGACTCCTGACCTGTCTCTCCATTCCTCTTGAGAAGAAACCATGTTCACCTTACACAGAGCTTGAACTTCCCACTTGATAAGCTGTGCTGGCTTTTAAGCAATGATAAAACTAGCAGGGGTTTCTTGTATTTCTGTCTTGTGCCTCTTTCATAGTTAAACAACACAACTAACAGCTTTAATAATAATTACGCAAACACACATGGTCAGCTAATGTAGCTTTTATCCTGCTTATCAAATCACATTCTTACTCCCCTATTACCCTCTTACTGATTTGTCTTTTTACTAGATTATAATTTTATCTGTGTGTGGATATATTCCTCTTTCTCTGTATGCTACTTTTTCTAAAGTTGCTTTCTACAGTGCCCAGATGTGTAAAGGGCTGTCAACCAAATCCCCTTGCATTTTAGTTTGGTCTAGTTGGTGACAGCAAATCTAGCTCTACTGGTAAACCTAGTGTACAACCCATCTTAGCTAAAGAGTGAAAGCTGACAGATATCACTGCATGAAATCTATACCTGGTGATATGCAGAGGTTACACTGCTCCACTCTTCATTATGAAAGGATCATAGAGGTACTTTTCTAGCCTTAAAACCTATGAACTTAAGGTAAGTGGAAATATTTTAGATTTGACAGATCTTCCCTTTCTGGAGTTGATATTACTACAGTATGTGTTTTTATGTGTTCTTACTTCTGTAGATATTTCTTATCAAATGCAATTCTCTGTATATTTCCCCCCCTGCGTTATTTTGTCCTGCATTTTATAATCCTACAGCATGAACTGCGTAGTTTCTTTGTGTCTACTTTATTTGATGCAAATATCAATACGCAGTTATTGTTAAAATGCCATTTCTTTCCTGTTTAAATGTAATCAATACAAGAAAGAAAGGAAGGAAGAAATTATATTTTTCCCACATAAAATATTACAATTTTTGTCCAGAGGGACAGCTTTGATCGTCTGAATTCCTGGGTGACATATAGGACAGAATTTTACCAGCCTTTTCTGCTTAGAGCCTAAACCTTCTAATTGTTCTAAAATACAAAGGTGCACATCAGTAAAGGCAAATAGAGGCTTGATCTGAATGATGGAGAAATTCTAGAGAAAAATATGAAAGAACATACGATAAATCAGGCATATTCTGAATATATCAGACATACTGCACATGCACACATTGACTCAGTGGCGCATGGATGTGGCACAGAGATCATAAGTCTTCTCTGATAATGCTTCTGTATGTTCATAAATCCTTGACAAACTACATTGCAGTGAGTGGAGCTAATCGAGTAGGGAGGTAAATTCCCTTAAGCCAACCTAGTCAATCTGTGCTTTCACTCAGATATAACTCTTTCACCTTTAAATTGCGGTTCTACGAGGCAACCTGTGCCAGATGGTTAAAGGTGCCTTTAGCCTTTCTCATGGTTGACTGTGGGATCTAAGATGGCTTTCCTTGGCTAATTCCATTGGAAGGTCTCTCCACAAGATTTTGTGCAACCTGATGCAGAAAGGCTGCTGTAAAAGATATTCCGCCCAAGTCTTGAATAAAGCCGTTGAATTAGCCTTAACTGATGATAATAACCTTAAGCATTTATGACTCCAGATGTAGCTTTAAAGTCTAGGAAATGCAATTCCCAGACAGAATCTTACCTAAAAATTTACCACTGGCCATGAGCAGACATGATACAGGACAAGGGAGATCCTTCTTCTGAATCAGTAAAAACTGTGTCTTCTTACACCACCTTGCTTATTCTTCATCTAGACACCTAGACATACCCACATATGTTTTTCCATTCTGACAAAAGAAAATTACAGTATTGCCCCACCACAACAAGGTGTTAATATTGTGAAGTACTTAGAAAAAGTGTTATTATAAACAAATATTAAATTGTATTCACAATAAGTCATCATAGGTATCTTTAGTGTGGAAATCATCTAACTACCCCAGAATGAGAAATAATGTAACAATATTAACAGATGAGAACTGCATATTTTTATATTGATGTTACCGATGGCCTTGAGAATTAGGCATTAAAAATTTCTATGGATTCCAGGGAAGTTAAATTTTAACCTCTTGTAACCAATTCCCTGCTGGAATGTTGGATTTATGTCAGATCAACTCTTAAAAGAAACACTACTCTGGATATTTCATCTCAAAAATCCATGAGAGAAATAAGTGATCAGTTAATACCTAAAGCCCCACAAGACTTACTCACAAAGCATGAAATAATCGCAACACATATCCCAACCCTTATTTCACCCTGTGTTTTCTACAAGTGCCTTACTAGGCCTCATGTAAGTTACATTGGGCACAGTTCAGATGGTTAACTTGGTTGTGACTACTTGACTTGACTGGTAAAGCAGGGAGCCAGGATCTGCCGTATGCAGATATT
Source organism: Phalacrocorax carbo (assembly GCF_963921805.1). Classification (NCBI taxonomy): domain Eukaryota; kingdom Metazoa; phylum Chordata; class Aves; order Suliformes; family Phalacrocoracidae; genus Phalacrocorax; species Phalacrocorax carbo. Next base: position 9,108,131 of record NC_087548.1, on the reverse strand, counting down.
AGATACTCTGAATTGCAGTGTTGGCTTGAACCTGGAGTTGAGAGGAATGGTAGTGCCTATCTTAGGCATCTGTACTAGCAAGCCTGAACACATTTCTTAATCTTTTCAAATCTCCAAGCCCCAGAACCAAAGGGGAATGACAACATTTTCCCTAACAGACAAGCTGAACACACAAACAAATATATTAAACTTTCCTAGTTGTTCACAACTACAAGAAACATTAGGACTTTCCAGATCTCTAAAGTAGTTAACCAGAGTCCTACTGTGAAAGCAGTCTGGTCAAAACAAGTTCTTTTTTGCCCAATAGAAGTTAGTTATTTAATTTTATCCCCTTTTTATTTTCTTGGCATGAGATATTCCCAACCTAGCGAGGAGAGGAGAGGAGAGGAGAGGAGAGGAGAGGAGAGGAGAGGAGAGGAGAGGAGAGGAGAGGAGAGGAGAGGAGAGGAGAGGAGAGGAGAGGAGAGGAGAGGAGAGGAGAGGAGAGGAGAGGAGAGGAGAGGAGAGGAGAGGAGAGGAGAGGAGAGGAGAGGAGAGGAGAGGAGAGGAGAGGAGAGGAGAGGAGAGGAGAGGAGAGGAGAGGAGACTTCTCCCTGGGTTTTGTTGTAGCTTGTTTTCAAGCAGGAATATTTTTTTATTATCAGATAGTGTCCTATTTTTACTCACTTTTAATGCCCTCCATTGTATGTGATTATTCTATGCTCTATGCCTATTCTAGGCTCAGAAGCAATGCTAGCTTTTTATAGTTGCAGAGGGAGCTAGCTTGCCAAAAGGGTATTTTTATCATTAATTTCCACATAAAGGCAATCAAAGATCTTTGCAGAAGGTAGGTGAATACCATTTGGAGGAATCAGAAAGGAACAGCTCATGACAAAACCACTGGCAAGTTCAATGCTTACCCATATTGGGAGGCAGTGCGCAAAGAAATAGAGTATGTTATACAAGTAGTTATGATTGCATTGTGGAAGGCACTTCCTCTAAATAGATGCAAGGGGGGATTCATCTACAATGCACACATCTACATCTGAATTAGTCACCCTGAACTCCTCTATGAGGAGAAATAAACAATTTTAGGATTCAATTCTTTTGGCCTCTCCTAGACATTATATTTAGGATAAAACTTTGCACTAAAAGGACCTATATTTCTCATTGCTTTTGCTGAATTATTATTACTATGTGGGAACCAGGGTGATTATCTTAGACAAAGACCTCTAGACTGCAGAGATCCTTACCTAGTCAGATGAAACTTTCTCCAGGGGTCAAAAAATTATGAACATAGAAATGCAGAAATAAGAGAAAAATAAGTGTGTTTTTTTAGGTAATGGAAGAAGGTAGCATTTCAAGTCTAGTGACCTCTATATATCCTCTGAGATTGTGTATATGCATTTGTACATATATAGAGTCTGTCATAAGAGATGGTGTTCTTTGAACTTCCATGCCTTTTTATACATAGGGTGGGATTATGATGAGTAGGGCAGCTATATCACACAAAAGTGCCTTGGAATTCACTTTTGTGCTTGTTTCTTTTGCATCATGTTTATGCTAATTTTAGGACCTTCTGATATTCCTGGAAGCAATTTAAACAACTAAAATAATAAAACATTTGGCCTCTTGCTGAATTTCAGTACCCTGAAAGGTGGGAAACCCACAAAAAAACCCTGCTTCCTTGTTATCTCAGCTGCAGAAATTGCCACTTGAGGCAAAAAGAAAAGCCTGTGAAGAATGTGAAGACAGATACAAATGATGAGATCTTGAGGTTTATTTGGGTTCCTGGGGAATCAAAACACTCAGCCAGAAAGTAAAGAAAGAAAAGAAATAATAATAAATCATCTAAACCCTTACCATCTTACAAAGCAGAAACTATCTTCCTTTTGTTTCCCAGTTCACAATAAATGGTATTTAACACTGTGCATTTAAGTCACTTTTTGTTGCATTTTAATCTGGTAATTAGTTTTTCCATGAATCAAATACTTTTTAAGGAGATCAAACTGAAATAGCATTTAGCTTAATTCTGATGAGGATGAAGCTATGCTTCATTTGACCAAGGGTGTTTAAGAGTTGAACAATAATGTGTAATATAGAAAGTCTTTAGCAGCAACCTTTTCCATTCTAACTAGTGCATAATATTGGTTTTGCAATCATTTAGTAATTATATAAGGAGGACATATTTATTACGAATTATTGATTTTATAATTACTGCTGCTGGTGTTCACATTATTACACAATGAAAATCTTTTAATATACAATGTTCTTCACCCTCAGCTGGCAAGCAGATAGTGCAACGCAATTTACTGAGTAGCCAAGAGTAGATTTTTATCGGCACTTTTTTTGCCAACTACCTAAGTGGCTTGCTTTCTGAAAAAAAATATTGCTAATGGCACTTAAACCAAGAAGAATGTCCGATCTCTCAAGGTCATTCTTGGAAGATTATTATAGTCAATCAATGAAGAAAGAGAGTGAGAGAGAAAGAAATTTGTTTAATTGTTGAGTTATTTTACTGCTAATATCACCAGGAATTAAAAGTTATAGCTTTAAATTTGCTGTAAGCTAAATAGACATAAAAGGCCACTATCATACACTGGATCATGACACATGAAGATATATCTCTTATGAAATTGATTTTTCCATGTGTGCAGGCTGACTGCTCAGTGCAGCTAAACTGCCTGTAGAACTGCAGGGAGAAGTTATATTTGGGGCTAGTGTATAATTGTCAATATGTTTTATATTCTTGAGCAAGGGATTTTTCTTCAAGACATGTACAAAAGAGATTGTCCAAGTTCACCATTTGATTGGGTCTGCAGCTGCTCACTAATAGCTGTTGCTAAGAAACTGTCACCCCAAACAAAGAGGAGTTCTACACCATCAGAAATCTTTGGAAATAGGGCTCTCCATTACTGACATCAGAATTTAACATCCTGGTTACAGAATTTAGACCTGGCAGGAGCAGGGAAGAGGAAGCAAGTACCTTCCACAACTTCCTCGGCACTTGTCAGGATTGAAACTTTGTCTGGAATCGTGCAAGACTGGATCTCTATTTCCTATAGACACATGCGCGTATACACACACACACTCTTTTATGCAAATTTGACAAGGGACCCAAGGCCAGATGTGAGTCTGAATTTTGTTGCTTGATTGATTTCCCCTCAGTAAAATGATTCTATTAGGATATGGTTGTCATGTTATCTTTTTGTGAAAGAAATAACACTGATAAATCACATCACACTGAGATTTGCTTGTTCAATGAGAAGTATTGGTGTTTCATTCCAGTATAGACTCCAGATCATCCCAGTTACATGATATCCTGCTCAGTGTCTCACCACTTATGTATTCACATACGCAAACACAGAAAGGAAACAAAAAAATTCAGACTGGGATCTTAGAAATGGCAGAAAGAAGTTGCTGCTGTGTAACAGACTTGATATGGTCTGGCAAGGTGCATACTTTGGGTTTTACCACAATACGAACAGATATATAAGAAATCTAATCAGAGGAAGTAGAAATGCACATAAATTCTTCACAGGTGTTTGACTCTTAAAGATGTGGGGAAACCCCTGAGATGTGTCAATACTGGGAAATTTTATCTTTTCTTTTTTTAAGAAAGAAAAATGAAACAACATTATGTCTGTGGTGGCTTGTGGAAAATAACAGACACACACACACACACAAAGAGAATAGAAACAGGAAAGATAATATTTGTTTTTATAAGGACTATTTTAAATTTTATTTTTTAAGGGATACATTGCTACAAATTACAAATTAATTACTTTTCTGAGGTTCATGAAATATAAAAGGATGATTGCAAAAGTACTGTACGAAAATAGAAGAGTCAGGAGCATGTCAAGACAGCATGATTCCATAGCAAGGTGACACCAACACACAACAACTCACCTTGTTTCTGGTCACCCTACATTTTAGTTTCCAAAAAGAAGAAAGTGAACTATGAACTTTCTGACCAGGCCCAGACGCATTAGAAGCACTTTGGGTTTGGTTTGCATTTACTAAGTGAAAGTCCAGTGTTATAAACAATTGCAGGTGTATATGCAATGTATCACAATGTTTGTGGTATGCTGGCAATGGCAAGTTTCACAACTGGGTGTGTTTCATCATGGCTAATATCTGGGCAATGCAATGTAAGGATCAATCTTGACTCTGTGTTAAGAGGAACTGGATGGTCTAATGAGTATTTTCAGTCTCTTATGGTAAAGGGATATCAATCAATGCAGAAAATCAGATCAGTGATTTAAAAATAATGTTTTTTTCAGTGTTTATACCCAGAAGTTTTAAACTTTGAAAAGTCTGTGAGCTATAAGAACAGGAAGAATAAACCTGTTACTTCCGAATATTTTTTTTCAGCAAAAAAATAGTAGGCAAGCAAATATTAGGACTTTCTCATTGTGTTATGGTCTACAAAAGTTTTGAAATGTGTAAAAAAGTACAATCTTAAAAGTATAATTAACTGGAAATTTAACAAAATTTTCATAAAATATATCTGATAAAAGGTTTCAGATAAGATTAACTCTCTGAAGTGCCTCTTTCTCTGTTGCATTTTTCTTTCTCCATTGATATCAGAATAAGCTAAAGAAGATAAATTTTCATACATAACCATTTGAAAACCTAAAGAGGGATGAGTCTGAGCTGTGGATGTTCTGTGATATGTGATATGTTGGCACAACCATGACAACTCATTTAGTAGTGCAGTAACTTGAGCATTTAAAAAAAAAGTTTGATTAGCACACCTCCAGAAAACATTCCTGCATCAAGAACCCAATGTTTTCTAGTTTAGTTGAATAGTATTACATAATTTTCAGAAACCAGTACCCAGGAACAAAATATTTAAAACTAAAGTTTAAAAGGAAATTCAATTCCCCTAAATACAGACTACAAAGATTAAAAATTTAATCTATGCTTATAATGGCAGCTATAGTTAGCGGAGATGAGAAGTCTGCTTTAGGGTGCAATTCATCCTGCTAGGCCTAGGTACATGTTGTAGGAGGAGGTGACGTGTCTGCTGGAATTACTTAGCTCTCTTAGTGAGGTGGGGACTCAAGATGGCAAATTACATACAGGAGTTTTAGAATAATTACTTTGAGATTCTCAAACTTAGGAGAAATAAATGCATCATAGTTCTATGAAAGATTTTTATATTGCTAAGTTCTGAATATTACTATTACATTGCCTGAAATACACAAGTGTCTTTTTTGGATTGAGTGTCCAGTTTTGTATGTAAGACACTTGGAATTATCTAGGGAATATGTCTTGTAAATGTGAAAGCACTTTTTCTGTACAGTATTTCAAGATCAAAACAAGCAGATTCCAAAACTATGGAAAAACTTGGTCCTGCATCTTCTTTGTTGTTTACTCTTCTTCCGTGGTTCAGTCTAGGAGTCCTAGTCAAAGACAAATTCCTTGCTCTGTCTGTAAAAATAATAATTTAAAGAAAAGTATTAAAAAAGAGTTTTATTGTCCCAGAGTTGTTATAATGTATGTAAAAAGTAAGAAACAACAGGTCTTACAAGGAAATAGAAAGTGAGCAAGTCATTTGATCAAAGGTTGTTTTGCATTTCACTGTTTTTTCAGAAATATTTTAATTAAGAAAAGTGAAAGCAACCTCCTTGTCTTCAGGTGACCAGCTATGGCTCTCATGAAATCCTTTATGCTTTTTTTTTTCCTCTTGAAAATGTCAGGGAGTGCAATAATAACAATTAATGATGATGACTGTTGCTTCAAAGCCAAAGACTGTGAGTTTAATAGGTTCATAAGTCCATTCCTTGCTGTGGAAGTTGATTTGTGACATCCTGTCACAGACCTGTCAGGCTTTTTGTTAGTGCTGGTACAGAAATATTTTATTTTCCCTGAAAAAATAAAGTAAAAATAGTAAAAATTATAAGAAACATTTTAAGTACTCTTCAACATTTAACAGTGGCATTTTTTATTTATTTTGTAAGAAAAAGAGGTTAAGTGCAAATATATTTTATCAAAAATGTAATACTCTTTGGAGGACAGACATTAGGAAAGATAAGTATGGTAAAAAAAATATTTTCCCCATAGAATGCAGGTGAAAACAACTGATCTCCACAGGAAAAGTAAGAAATTTAAAGAAGTTAACATGAAATTCTGAGACTACTTCAAAATTTTTCATCTGTTAGTTTACTTCAGTACTATACTAACTGCTAACTGATCATGTATCCATCTTGAAAACTATTTCATGCCATTAACTGTCTTTCACTTATAAAACATAAACAATTTTTTCATGTAGCTCCTGCTTTAACTAAAGACTATTGTATGTAATTGCATAAAGGATGATGGGCTGAGAACACTGTCATTGACCTGAAGACCTCAATGACTTGCTAACTTCTTATAGGCTCAGCTATTAAAGAGACAGAACAATTACAACCTGTCAGTACAAAGACAGCTAAGTGTTTTTAAGTGGTTTTGTGTTTGCTTGGTTTGGTTTGGTTTCTTTTGTTTTGTTTTCAGATAGCTAAACTAAGCATCTTCCTCTAGTTAATATTGTAAACTACCTCTTCAGAAAACAAGGTTAATAATATTTAAAGGCTGACTAATCTCACCTAAAGGTTACAAGCCAGGCATAAGAGATGTCCTTGTTTCTCCATTAGTGATAGAGGAAGCTAAGACTGACAAGAAACCTCACAATTCAGTAGTAATGCTGAGGTGGAATGGATCTCTTTTTCTTCTTCATTTAATTGAAACAATACAAAATGAAAAAAAAAAAGTCAAACCCACCACTTTAGCAGTCTATAAATCAGTATGATTTCACAGTTGTGGTTTAAACAATTTTCAGATCTTTATTTTTAAGTCTAAAAGTTTATTCATTCTTCAGTTTTGTCTTAGAAAAATGCTTCAACTGGTACAACATATAATCAATATATGTAAGAATAATAATAATAATTACACAGGAATATTGATACACTCTACTTTTTTTTACTTCCATGACAAAACCATAAACTCAGATGGAATTATGATTTACACCCTTATTATCAATCAATTTCTGTAAAAGAAGGATTTTTATCTTTCATGGGGTCAGATAAGAAATTAAATATCCTAAAATGAAGCCTACATTTTTCTAGAGACTAAATCACAACTTATTTGAAAACATTTCTGTCATTTACTTTCAGCTTCACTTAATTGGAATGGCAAATAAAGTTTAAATTACTCCTTGTCACCATGATAATGCTTGTGACATCTTTCAGAGAATGCAGATGCTGACTTTTCTCGTTAGCTACCTGGCTGTCATCAACTACTTTATGGCAAATGAATCACTGGTGAACCTTTATAGGAGTTTTAGATTTTGAATTTGGATTATATCACTGTATTTATTTAGTTTAGCCTCCTTCATAGCACAGAACATAGGATTTTTAATTCCTGCTTCAAGTCAACAGCAGTGCTTTGTAGAGAATAATCTTTTAGACAAAAAGAAAATCCAATCTTGTTAAAAAAATTTCCAGCAACGGACAATCCAATATAAATCTTGTCATTCTAGCAGTTAATTACTCTCCCCATAAAAACTTAAATGTGTCTACTCAGTTTTTTTCCTCTTGTCCACTAGATTAGCTCTGTAGTATTATTAGCTTATATATATATACTTTTTTTTTTTTTACTGTGGTATTCCCCAATTTTGCAAATGTGGCAAATATGCTTCGCTCCCAAGTATATTACTCATTATTAGCCACATTGAAAATACACACCAGGCTTAGACACAAAACCTATTATTGCATGTCAGCTGATCTCTACTGTTTGTTCTATTGTGTATAATAAATCTGGGTTAAACATAAGATAAGCTGAGTTTGCTTAGCCCTCTTTTCACCGAGCTAAACTAATTCAAACAGCCTTGATTTTCTGCAGGGTAGACTACTCCCATGGATAGTTATAATGAATCAGCTGACTTGTTATATGTGATGCCAGAATAACTTGTTCATATATCTGAGTCTAATAGTATCCTTGTCCCTAGATTATTGGAGTCGGAAAGCACTGTGCATCAGTGGCCTGTATTCTTCATTATTTATCATTCCTTTAGCTTTTGTATCAACTCCAAGCTTTACTGGTAATGATTTTATGTTTTCTTCCACCTTGCTGATAAAATGTTTACTAGCATACAGCCAAAAATCAATCCCAGGGAGACCCCAGTCAGAACACATCTTATTAGTATTAATTCCCAATTTGCAGTTACATTGTGGGACATACTTATCAACCATTTCTTTAATAATTCAATGTGATTTGTAAAACAATGGGGTTTTAATTTTGTTTTAGTTTCTTGTATACAAGTCAATTTCTTTAAAGGAGTTACATTATTATTCAACACTTTTACATTATGGAAGCGATCCAGTCCTCCCATCAAAGCATTGACATGAGATGGTTTGAAAATATTTATTTCCAGCCTGTGTATATTCATTGGCATTAATACACTACTTTCCCTTAATTCATTGTTAATTCAGGCTTAAATGGTCCATCATTCTGTTTTGAATCTGAATGAAACTTATCATTGGTTGGATTATCCTATTTATTCTTCCTTTAACAGTTTGTTACTACATGTTCTTTCCATTATGCTCCTGGCATGTCCTGAAGTTTTAAAGACTGGATTAAACCTACTTCAATGGTCTGGGTTGCTCCTGAGCCAGATCTTTACAATTCTTAAATATAAAATTACTGAGTCCTAATGATTTAAAAGGGAATCTCACGTGAACCCAATACAATTTGAGTTGAAAGTATTTCATCATAATGTGATAATGAAGTACTGATTGGAACCCTTCACTGATTGTTTCATAGGGTTTCTATTTCCATTATAGATAGCTATTTCTACCAATCCCATGCATTACCATCCCAGTCTCCTGTTGTCCCATGTACTCTATACTATTCTGAATGAAAGATTGTCATAAACTTTGAAATGTTAATTGTTCAGACAACTTCTTATTAACAGTTACCAGCCAAGGTGTCTTCATTGGAAGAATTTACCCTTCACGTGAGCTGCATAAGTGAGTTGTCATATTCCCTGGTGAAGGCAGATGTAGTAAGGGTTCCTAGCATCTTTGATAATGCAAAAAGTCAGATCCAGAGATTGTCCCAGCAGAATCTAATCTCTGCTTCCAGAGCTGGGCAACAAGCTGTTACCTTTAACATTGTAGAAAAGGAAAGGGAAGGCAAAAATGGGGTGAAAAAGCACCTGTTTTCAATACCATCCATGGTAACAAAGAGATCATATCATTACATCTTCAGGCACATCTGATCAAGGCACTATAATGATATCCCCTACTGTCACTCCCATCCTTCACTCATCATTTTTACAACTGTGGTAGTTATGCTACCTCCAGTGTTGTTTGCCATCTAGAATTACTGTTGGGGCTGCTTCAATCTCTGTTGTGCTGTTAATAGTAAATTTAGCCATCTGAGTAGATCCTCATATTGGTACTTAATGGCTTCTGAACTAGTTCCCACTGCAATAGAATTGTTTTGTTGCTGTCTAAGGACATGGAGAACAAACACACATGAACACAACTTCCAGGGAGAGCAGCCGGGGACCATTTGCAAGATCACCCTTTGTTAACTAGCCAAGAAACAATAACTCTGTAATCACACGAATGTGGAAAATGGCTGATATTTAGATGCTTAAATTGTTAGAACACTTAGTAGGCAAGGATAAGCCTTAACTTTTGGTCTTTCACTGGAAGTCCACAGCATCTTTCATAAAATCATAGAACCATAGAATGGTTCGGGTTGGAAGGGACCTTTAAAGGCCATCTAGTCCCAAACCCTTGCAGTGAGCAGGGATATTTTCAACTACATCAGGTTGCTCAGAGCCCTGTCTAACCTGACATTGAATGTTTCCAGGGATGGGGCATCGACCACCTCTCTGGGCAACCTGGGACAGGGTTTCACCACCATCACAGTAAAAAATGTTTTCCTTATATCCAGTCTAAATCTACCCTCCTTTAGTTTAAAACCATTACCCCTTGCCCTGTCACATCAGGCCTTGATAAAGAGGTTGCTCCCATCCTTCCTATAGTCCCCTTTTAAGTCCTGAAAGGTGCAATAAGGTCTCCCCGCAGTGTTCTCTTCTCCGGGCTGAACAACCCCACCTCTCTCAGCCTGTCCTTGTAGGAGAGGTGCTCCAGCCCTCGGATCATTTTTGTGGCCCTCCTCTGAACTTGGTCCAAGAGTTCCATGTCGTCCTTGTGCTGAGGGCTCCAGAGCTGGATGCAGCACTGCAGGTGGGGCCTCACCAGAGCAGAGCTGAGGGGCAGAATCACCTCCCTCAACCTGCTAGACACACTGCTTTTGATGCAGCCCAGGATACAGTTGGTCTTCTGGGCTACAAGCACACACTGTTGGCTCATGGCCAGTACCTCCATGTCCTTCTCTGCAGGGCTGCTCTCAATCCCTTCATCCCCCAGCCTGTATTGGTACTGGAGGTTGCCCTGACCCAGGTGCAGGACCTTGCACTTGGCCTTGTTGAACATCATGAGGTTCTTACAGGCCCATCTGTCCAGCTTGTCCAGGTCTTTTTGGATGACATCCCATCCTTCTGGTGTGTCAGCCGCAACACTCAGCTTGGTGTCATCTGCAAACTTGCTGAGAGTGCACTCAATCTCACTGTCTGTGTCATTGATGAAGATATTAAACAGCACCAGACCCAGTGTGGGCCCCTGAGGGACCCCACTTGTGACCAGTCTTCATCTGGACATGGAGCCATTGACCACTACCCTCTGGATGTGACCATCCAGCCAGTTCCTCATCCATGGAACAGTCCACCCAACAAATCCATATCTACCAAGTTTAGAGAGAAGGATTCTGTGGTGGACTGTGTCAAAAGCCTTCCAGAAGTCCAGATAGATGACATCCATAGCTCTTCCCTTGTCCACTGATGTAGAGACTCCATCATAGAAGGCCACTAGGTTGGTCAGGCAGGAGTTGCTCTTGGTGAAGCCCTGCTGGCTGCCTTGAATCACCTCCCTGTCCTCCATGTGCTTTAGCATAGATAAAGCATTCATTCATGGCAATTTGTGAATTTGAAGTCTGTTCTTTCAGGTAAGACACCAGGTGATAGCCATTCAGAAAGTCTGGGTTCAATACAGAGCTGCAGCTGCAATATGGCTGCTCCCTAAGCTATGCCCATCAATAAAAAGAGAATAATCAAGCCTCCTCTACCTTCATTGTCTATTTAGATTATAAACTTCATTATAGAAGGTTGGGGGGGGGGGGGGGGGTTGTCTCTGTTGTTTTTTTGCTTTGTTTTGTTTTGGTTCTCTGAGTATATACAGCTCTGATGAGTTGAATAGGTAACCATACTCTGCTAAGAATGTTATTACATGGCCTCATCATTTCTTTGTCTTTCTCTGGAATCTGCAGTACTGCATACATGTGGAATATCTTATATATCCCTCTCTTCTTACCTTCCCTAGGAAAGAAAACTTTAAAAGTGTTTTCATTTCATTGATTTTATCTGAACAATTCTATTGGGCAATATATGAAATCATAAATCCCAAGCTGGCTGAGGAGATGGCAGTTAATATGTATAGCCATGTATTCATTATGTTCTTCCCAGTGACTGCACACGTGTTGAATACCAGAAACATACCTCAATTTTAGACAGTAAATACTACTTAAAATGGCATATAAGTTTAATCAGCGATTAGTCATTAATCAAATCAAGCCAGTCATTCCAGATTCTCATTTGTGTACTATATATTTGGTCCTGTGCTTTTTGACTGACATTATCTGAAAATATGCAGATGAAAACAGTCAAGTCAGTCAGATATGAAGTACAGGAGGAAGAAGGGAACTCTCATTTTATACTGCATTTACCTATCATTTTAAAAGATTGCTTAAGTTGGGTAAATACCTTTTATTTTTTTCTTTCAATTAATACAGAGGACTTTGTCTTAATGGTAAGCAGAGAAAAAGATTTCAGCTTTTTCAGCATTTGCTGCTATGTATTTTATTCTTACTGTTTTCTTCTGGTCCACCTCTGCAACAACTCCATTTACGTTGAATGGCATCACATAAAACATCTCACATTACATGAACTGTGCTTTTCCTATATGAAAGAAACAAGTATAAATCTTGTCCTCTACCTAAACATAACATAATGAATATGGCTGTCTAATGGGTGCATCTCTGCCTGATTTTCTGTTGAGGAACAAATTCATTTACTAGGAAGAAAAAAAAGAATAAAAAGTAACATGATGTCACTGAAGAAACATCTTGACTATTGCTGTCTCTGTAACATTGTTCTGGTTTTTTTTTTGTTATTAGTTTATTTTCCTATAATGGTCTGTCTTTAGTCCTCCTAAGAACACATGAACTAATTGACCAAGTTTAATTTAAGCTGATAGGGAGGTAGCCAGCTCAAATAGTCTTATTACTTATAAGTCTCATGAGAAAAAATAAGTACTGGTTGAAAAAATGAAGTTTAATCGTACAATACTTGTTGGCTCTTAGGGGAATAGTAGTAGGTACTTGATTCTTACTTATACATTAATAAATCCATGTGGGAACATGTTAATAGCAAGAAGGAAAATAAATTTAATCATGCTTTCTTGGATTATATGGGTTTTGTTGTTCCTGTCTTTGGACAAGGTTTTTTCTACATGTTCTCTTTTGGTCCCTTCATTCAGATGTTTCTGTGATGGCTAAGTTACAGGCAAGTGATTACCAGGATTGTTCTCTTGCCCGTAATGGTTGAGAAAGGAGGATTTGGGGATAAAATATTTTGACCAAGACTAGTTGAGCATGAAACAATAATGGAAATAAACTGCTTATCAAGAACATAAAGAAATTAAATTTTTGAGTGGTTTGTGTATATGTATAATCATCACTGTTAATGAAATAGAACTTTGTGCTTATGAATGTGTGTTTATACAAAAATAGAAAATGTGAAGGGAAAAAAACCTGGATCCTCAGAAAGGATATAGAAAGTTAGGTACAGAGAAGAGAAAACACACAAAAAACAAAATAAAACAAACAAAAAAAAGAGGTGAATGTCAGCTCTCTCTTAAAACAGAATCATACCAGTTCTTTGGTGTATATAAAATGTATTTAAACAAAACCTTATAAACTGCTAAATAAATAATTTCTGTACAAGAAATAGAATCATTCTGCAGTTTGTTGAGATGCCCAAACTGGGTTACATCTGTACATCTACTAAAGAGAAGTTAAAAAAAAAAAAACAATTACTTCTCCAAGTTGGATGAGTAGCCCAGAAAAAAATTGAATTGCTCTCCAGATATACCAGTCCTACTCCACTAACTACACTCTAGGACAAGACACCTTTTAACTTCACCTTGTTACTGGCCTAATACCAAGATGAGATGAATAAAAGGCAAACTACAAAATTGGGTTTGATTCCTTCATTAAATCCAGTAGAAAGTAAAGGAATAATAATGTTATAAAAGTACATTCTTTGGGTAAATTTGTGCTTTTTAAAGTCTCCAGAGAAATAGATTTTTATTTCAAAAAGGTCTCTGAATTTTGGTTTTGTCATGGTCTCAAAACATTGACTTCAAAACAGGACCCATTTTCAGGCACCCAACCTAGAAATAGAGTCTTTGATTTTTCTCAAAAAAATAGCTCATACTACCTCAAAAATACAATTTACATTTTTTTCATTAATTGATCACATCAACAATCTTTTATTTTCTAATGGGTTAAATTTAAAGTTTGAAACAACATAAAATTCCAGTTTTTCCCTTCTTTTTTTCACGTAGTTTGGTATTAAATTCATCATCCTTCAAAGAATAACTCTGAATTCTAACACCTCTTATTTATGAGGTTAAAAATAGATCAATATGGTGTTTAACTGGAGCATAAGCCATGTGGTAACCTGATGCCAAGTTCAGGGGTGGTCTTGTTTTATCATCAAGATCTCCAAAGATAAGAGCTAGTTGGATTCTGGTTTGGACCCAGGCAAATCCATCATTTCATTATGAACATGTCGTACGTCTTTGAGTAACCTTGACTAAGGGTATGGATTCCTGAAGAATTTACCAATAGCTAAGTTTGGGTACTGCATTTCTACATTGTATGTTGCTGCAAAGTTGCTGTCTGTTGGTGCTCTTTTTTTCCAGGTGGTATGTGCACAAGGGGGCACCTGTAGAGCAGTCATAGAGCTTTGTTGACCCAGATCATGTTTCTTTCACATGTAAAACAGCAATAAACATGATTTTCTATGAGGTGTTTTGAATGTACTCTTACAGAGTATAAGTAGCTGTTACCATTATTGCTATTAATATCTTTGTTAATGCATTGAGTAAAATCTTTGCAGATGTGTGAAGTTCCAAGAAAAATAAATCTCTCACTCCCTCTATTACCTGACCCTTTTCTTCACTTTCCTTCATTAAAATGAAAACAGTATTAAAAGGTCTGATCAGGATTGTAGCTGCAAAGAAAGTCAATAGGAGCCAGTCATTTAACTTCTTTAGGCACCTTTGAAAATCCCAGCCTGACATCACTACAAATTAGCTGAACCAGAGCAGGGTTTTTCTTAGTAAGTAATACGAAAGCCACAAAGCACTTCTGCTTAACAAATGTCTCCTTTTCGTTGGAGAACTCTGAGACTTTTCTGAGCTTGATTCTCAACATGGATTTTTCATATGCAACAATAGTTAGCACTCTGACAGTTAACGCAGTAATGAACGATTAGGCAGTAATTTATCTGCTAGAGTGTATAGCTCCAATGAGATCAGACAAGTTTTCTTAAGATCTCTGGCAGGGTTTTTTGGGTCTTTGTCAGTTAATTTTTATTCACACCTGGCTGTAGTTGTACTGGACTACTGTGTTATGCAGAATGAACAAAATTTCACTGACTTCTTTTGTTTTGAAGGAATGCATCCATTCTGAGATTTTTCTCTCCAGATCCTATTTATCTGAATCCCACTACCAGAGTATCCACTATGGATTAGCTCCATAAAAGTCTGAGATGTTTTCACTTAATAATATGCAGATTTAGAGATTTAGGTAATGTATCTAATGCATAGGAAAAATCAGCCACCAAGAAAGCATTGCATAAAGCTGAGAAGCTACAGTAGGAAAGATACAGAGTGAAATGATACACAGATTTCAAAGCTGTGGTGAAGACATTTTTGATCTGGTTTGATAGAAATGTCTGCTAGAACCGCAGCTCATTCCTAAACTTGCTGTTAAAAAAAATAAAACCTAATGGTAGACATTAGAGGTTGGCAAAATCTGAAGAGGATACCCACCCTTTTATACTCAAAAGCAAATCAAGGGTACATTTCATCTGACCTATCTTGTTTCCCCATCTTAGGATGAGAAGAATAAGACTCTTGAGCCTCTTTGTGTTGACTTTACAGGATGACTAAGCTGTTTTAAAATTAATAAATCTGGACATAAGGATGTCCCCTTAGCTGACCAAGTCTATGCTAGTTTCCTAAATCTGTCTTTGTAATTTCCTCAAGATCACCTAAAGAACCTTAAGAAAGCTTCCAACGGTAGATGCAATCCGTTTCCCTCCAGCAGTATCTGTCATAGGCTGTGGAGAGAGCTTACATGACTCCTCAATTGAAGAATTATGGAGGAAAATTGTATTAATCTTTCCCCACTTTAGGAATGCCACTGGAGCTTAATGGAACTCACTAACTGTGCCAGTAAAAGGTTGGTTGGTTATGTGCATATACCGCAGAAGAAATGCAGATATTCACAGCAGAAATTTAGAAGTCTAACAAATTTTGGTACCATAGTTTAATAACAATGTTCTGAAGAATGAAACTTAGGGCTTGGGTTTCTAAAACATAAATTTTATTGCTCAGCAGTACTTATTAGAAGGATCAAACAACTCTGCAGACTTATATCTTACTGGTATCAACAACTCTTTTGCACTTACATGCTATTACAAATCTAATCCTCCCTGATTTGCCTCAAGGTCTGGTTTATAGCAATTAACACTGGCAATAAGATAAAAAATAAAAATTTAGGTTATTATTAGTGATTCAATACATTAACATTATTTAAAGACCTACTTCTATTAAGGAATCATTTAACCCTTCTATGATCATGGTCCCAAAAGTCATCTTTTTAAAGCAAAAGAAAAAAAAATCCTCAGCAAGCACCCTTTAATGATGGCTATGGCCCTAAGTCATTCACTCAGCTGTTTTATTACTTGCCTTTAAGTCTGATGAGTTCAAAGCAGATGTGCATCACTGAATTCTCAATAAAAGGCCACTGCTTGTCCTGCTGAATAATAAGAACTGCTAATGACACCAATTAAGAGCTGTAAATGTCATTTACACTTGTTTGTTATTTTTCAAGTCAATAAGGGTATGGAAGGCAGAGGAGCCTGAGATCACTTAGATTGGAGCAGTCTGAGGGGACACTTTAATTGAAATATTACATAAAGTAATAATAAAAAAAATATAATGGAGCAATTACATTTGTGATTGGGTCAGTTGCAGAAGATACTTCAGTCATGGCTTTTTTTTTTTTTTTAAATTATGATCTATAAAGACATAAAAGTCCAAAACTGGGGTAAAAAAAACTAAACCCAACCCAAAACAAAACAAACAAAAAACCCCAAACTAAACTCCAAATCCATGTAAAAAAAACAAAACACATACACACATGCACACACTAATTGCAGAGGATTAAAAGTAAATCTGTTCCAACACTGAATTCCTGCTCTACACTGCATTAGCTCATGGATATCATGTGTGATATACATGTTCCAACAAACAGCTGCAATCTAGACTGCGAAAGAATATTAGCACACCATCAGAGCAACTAGGACTGATGACTGCACTAAAGCCAGATCTATTTAATATTGTATTGTGGAGGATTGATAACAGGTGTTCTGAATGGGAATCAGTCATATGGAATCTGATGTGTTTAGTCACAGATCTAGTTCCAGACCTCAGGCTTGGAAAACCTTATAGGTACAGGGACTCCATATCTGTTTTGCCATCAGAACTGTCATTGCAATATGCCTAGGAACACTCCTTTGAAGTTGTTTTGCAAGGAACAGAAAACAAATGAGTAAAACTGGAGAGTCTGAAGCTTCATGGCCCAAATATGTAGGGCTAGAATAACAAGATAATCCACCATTTGACAGCTTGTGTAAGTGCCTAACCTCATCAATTATATGTCACAGATTTACTCAGAACTATTGCTCAAGTGGCTCAATGGCTACCTGTATTCCCTTGGTACTTTAATTTCTCCTGTTGGCCCTGTGCAAGGTCTCCACACCATATCTCTCTCTTCAAAGTGCAACCAGCTGCAAAGTGCTGCCTTCGTAGTCACGACCCTCAAACAATTAGCTTCTTCATCTGTCTTGCATAAGGACCCCAGTGCTGTGCTGTGGGTCTTGTTCACAGAAAAAGTGTAGGACAAGAACTGCATCTGTGTCCCCACATTAGAGTAGGTCAGTGGAGGATTTTGACCTGCTGTATAAGAAACATTAACTAAAATAATTTTCTAGAAACAGAAAAACAGACTGTAATCTCTTAGCACCCAATTGACTGCCCTTTCTACTGACTCATACAATTAATCTATCTTTCTCTTTTTCTCCTTGTCTCTTTATTGTGGGGATTAAGACATGAATATGAATCTGATTTGAGAAAGACAAAATGAAGGAAAAGCAGAGTGATGAATCAGACCTTTACCAAAGAAATCTAAGGACAAGTTGTCTAGCCAATGGGTCATTAATTAATTTGGGATGGAATTTATCTTTCTTTTCTCTGTTTTCAGGACAATACAGTGCTTCACTCTGGCCAGTAAGTAACATGTGCTTTCCAGTCTTTCCTCCCATCCCACTCTAGCAAATCTGTCTGCATACCTAGATGAACTAATCCTTTACTTTTTAAGGCCTCCATTGCTTCCAAGTGCGGGGCCTTTGTTGCTGAATTTGTTTTGAAGTTGCTTATAAGTATCTAGGAAACTTGGAAGAATCTAAGTCTTCTTTGTTTCTTTAAGAGCACCTTTTATACTTTGAATATCTTTCAAAAATCTGTAAAGGTTTTGTTCTAATTAAAGCAGAAGGCCATACGTACAAAATAATAAATTACATGGGAAAGGTTAAATAGGAAAATATTGTTCCCTGTGAGCAATAACAGAAGAATCAGAGGCATCAGTTCAAATAGTCATATCAGTTCATAAATATTTTTTTTTAAAAAAAAGGAAAAGCAAAATGGAAAGAGAAAAGAAAAAGATAAAGAAAAAAGATGAGAGAAACATGGTTACATGATTCCTAGCTGAAGTTGGCTCTTTAAACTGTGTCCCTCACTGCATCAGGATACTGTGGATGACAAATGTTTCATGAGTTCACAAACTCCCTAAATCAGAGACTGCTGAGCTAGAAATTCATAACTGCAAGCTTGCCTATGTTTGTACTCTTCCCTAGGCACTGCTACTGGCGATTTTCAGGGGCAGGGTACTGGTCTAGGTTAAACTGTCGTCCCATTTGGTATAGCTCCTAAAAACGGATTATATTCCTAAGCATCTGTGAGTCCAAACAATGAACAGCATCCCAGTAAAATTCTGTGACGGTCATTTTTCCTTTTTTTAATTTCCCAGTTTTTTCCTTCTGGGGTGGATGGGGGGGTGGGTGGAGGGTGGGGGAACCAGACTAACAATCAGATAAACAAAACACTTTTACCTTTGCAGAATACCATTCCATCTCATCTGTCTTGTTGTACTCCTACCAACTAGTAGTTATTGAGTGCTTTTCAATTGGCATTTATGACTGCCTCTAATGGCTTGCTTGTACATGAGGCTTGCATATCCTAACTAAATATTCAGTGATTTTTCCTTATTCTAATGTTCTTAATTAGATTTATGAACTCTTTACTATGTTTTATGTTGATGAGGGACTGAGAATAAAATCCCGAAATGCTCACTCTAATAAAATATCACAGCTAACCAACTTGTGCTTTTGCATGTGTTATTTCAGTGAATAATGAGCTTTAAATAATATTCTGAATATGTTACCAAGGATGGGCAAAAGAAATATAGACTGGTGATCTATTACAATACATTAATAAATACACTGGTACATATACTTCACTGTCCATAAGGAGTAATGGATCAAGCTGTAAGAACAAGTTAAGGGATAAGGGGCTTGAGGGTTTTTTGGAAAATCTTGTATATAACCACCAATTTTATAAAGAGGAAATTAATATCTTGCAATTTCTATTCTACCTTGGCTTTTTTTCTTAGTTCTTTGAATCTAAAGTAAATTATTGAGTGAGGTATAAAAACCAGTTGCAGTATAAGATAGCTTTGCCTTACATTTTCATACTTAGAACTAATTAGCTTCTTTTCCTAGATTAGATAGTGAAAATGTTTAAGCAATATAAACCATGGTAGCTGTCAGGAAGTAGTACTCTAATCAAATTGACATAAAACTTGCCGGAATGCTGGCACCTTGTAATAACTACAAGAAAACTTAGTACACCTATACACCTGTCCAGGACATGAAGACTAAGACGAATTTTTCTTACTGGTATCATATGACTTCAGTGTGAATTCTCTGGGTACTGAGCCTGCTAATGCACTATGAATGTAATCGTGCCTTCTATTCAGGGGAAAGTGTACATTTTTCAGAATTATGTCCACAGGTAATATATATTAACACAGTCCTATTGACTTCAGTAGATCTGCTGTGACTGTCATTAGCCCAGTTAAATAAGCAAAAGCATATTCTGTTGGCTTTTACTCTTCTATGAGTCCTTGGTACTGTAGGAGAGACCAGGAGAGTTGCTCTGTTTTATGATGTCTTTGTGTCACTGGGTAGTCATATCATTCCTTATTCTACCAAATAGAATAATTTGGTGAATGTGTTCCATCATTATCCCTCCTTCCCTCTTTTATATGACTCTTGCTGGCTTTGCCAACAGACTTGAAACACTTAAGTCTTTCCACTGACTCCATCGTGCTTTGAATAACAGCCTATAATGATATGCGCTTTCTGCTAGAGACCATTTTTCACTTTTTTCTGAATAGAGGAGTGGATTCTGAATGTTGATTAAGGCCTGTTGATGTTTCTGAACCTGCTACTGCAACTAAAATGATCTTGTGAAATGAAAGTGATATACCAAGGGCAGCTGGTAAAAAAACCTCTAAGAAATTCCCTCAGGAATGCCAGAAGAGAACTTACATACTTTTCGACTCACACTGAGTCATATACATATACAGAGCAAAATGTTTCTTTCCAGTGTTGTTACTAACTTACAGAAACATAGTTTTCCATTAACATATGTCTTAAAAATTAGACATTTAAAGCTTGAAAACTTGCATTTACATGTATGTAAACACATGTGCATCTAAACTCCAAAGCAAGAACTGTATAAATCAGGTAGGTAAACCTCAGTCTAAGGTTTCAGGTGTCTGATACCCAAGTCCTAACCTGATGTACACTTTTACACAGAAATTTTGTGTTAAAGGGTGAGAAAGTATGTGAACAAAAGCCACAAAAAATAAGAAATATTAAAGCAGAGTCAGAGTGCAATCGTTAAGACAGAAGAAGTTATGTAAGGGATGAAGGGGAAATATGTTAACACAGAAAGATAAAAAACTTTAAGTAAAACTTCAGAAAATCAAGAGGTGTCAACAGCACTGTTGAGGTACTCAGAAAAGCAATGGAAGCCAATCTTTCCCCAGCTGACTGAGCAAAGACCCACCAAATTTTTTTTTCTTAGCTATTAATGCTTTGTTCATTCAACTGTTGCATCTGTTGCACCTATTAACCAATAAATAGTTACATTTAGAAATATAGAATAGAACCATTGAAAAATTCAGGCTGGATCTCTGGACAACTGGTCCAATGTTCTCTTAAAGGAAGGGCCTTTGAACACGGGTCCTGTCAAATTGAATTTCCAGAGAGGCGGATTCCACCACTTCTCTGTGAAGCCTATTCCAGCATTTAGTTGTTCTCACTGCAAAAAAGTTTTCCACCTCCCTTCATAAGTCAGCTTCTGCAATCCTTTAACCATCTTGGTTTTCAGAACAAAAATTAGGGTGGGGAGCAAACTAAAACTGAACACAGTGTTCCAGGTGTATCCAAATAAGTGCTGACTAGAGAGGAATAATCACATCTGCTGGCTATGTTCTTGCACATGGAGCTCAGGAAAGAGATTGACTTAATAGCCACAAGAGCACTCTGCTGACTTATATTAAGTTTGGTGTCCCTCAGGACCCTAAGGTCCTTCCAGCAGAGATACGCCTAGTCAAGACAGACCCCAGCCTGTACTGCAGCTGCTTCTGTCCCAGCAGCAGGATTTTACATTTGTCTCATGCCAAACCTTATGCATCTCCTGTTTCAGACTTGATTGTATCCTTATTTACAAAGTTTCTTTGATCAAAGTAGTAGCTCTCCAAATCCGTGTGACCTGTGGGGGTGAAGGTGTTTACAAATGAGAAAGATCACAGTTAAAATTGACATTTAGTACAGTCTATTTGTCACATATCCAATCTGAGACACTTTTAAAGGATTCTCAGCAAGTTCTGAAGTTAGCCAAAGAGGTAGGTAATAAGATATATCCTGTGCTCTGTGAAGACCGCCTATGTGAAATGGGTTAAAGATTTTACTGTATCCACTTTCCATTCAGAACCACAACCTGAGAGCTCCTGAGCCAGTCACTTCCTCTCTCCCTCTTTGCTACACACAGCTGTCTTTAACTTAAACCAATTACATCATTCTTTGATACTTTCTCCTGCATCAGTCTCAACTAGTGTCCCCCGGTTCAAACCAATCACTGCTTCCAATTTGTATTCTATAGTTTTGAGGTGGGAGGATGATGAGGATGACTGATCTGTCAGCTCTGTAAGGTGATCTGTCAGCTCAAAGAGGACTTTCTCTACCATTCCAAAACCCCAGGTAAAAGCTGTGAGAAGTGCAGGGAATGTTCCTTTTCTTCCTGAAGTTCATCCTGGATTACATAGAAAACCACATCTCCCCTTCATAGATGTGTTGGCATGAAAAAACAACCAAAAAATGGGCCCCAGAAACACACAAATGGTCAACCAGAACACTCTCTTTTAGAAAAAATAATTTCCAAGTAGAAATCTATTTTATTCAACTCTGCCTTGAGTTTGACAATTTTTCTTTTGCTTTTCCCAAATGACATTTCAAACCAAACAAGCACTACATGTGAGAGCCACATTAAAATATTGCATTTCAAAGTGTTAATTTGACTTCAAATGGCATGTAAAATGGACAGTTATTTCACAATAAATTGCAATTTGGCACATCAGGGTTGGACAGGCTGAAATATCAAAACTGGTTTAGTTGCTGGATTTGCTTCTCACGTAAATGTAGAAAGTCGTCTCTTTTTTTGCTGGTGCCCCTCTGAATTGATTTATTTAAAAAGACAAAACAATCCAAACCACTTTCTTCTCTGTGTAAATTTTCAGTAATTTCAACTCTGTCCCGATTTGGAGTGAAAGTAAATGTCCAAGTACTGGACCATCAAAACGCTGTGACAGAGATTTTATTTTCTGATCAGTTCTAATAGGTGCATATACCAAAGCCCTTCAAAGCAACAGTTTGTCATTTTTAAACTCCAAATGACCTACAAGAACTTTTGGGAAAATGTAGAATGCATCAGACTTAATGTTTAAGGTCTCTTACAATATGTTTGGCTTTTTCCTTAGACTTTATTGATAGTGGCTGGAGTATGACAACACTGGTTTTGTCAAGGAAGCCACAGCTGAGTCCTTGTGAAGATTCCATGACTGAGCACAGAGATATAAACAAGGTCTTTGTAATCTATGCTTCTTTTATGAGGTCTGTCCTGCTCTCAAACCACCAAGTCTATGTTTATATGTATATAATATTAGTGCAATAGTGTGAATCAATATTTATAAAGAAATGTTAATCTTTTATGGGGGATTCATTAACAAAATCAAAATTTATTATACCATAAAAGTTAGTCCTGAGATACTGTATTAACCAATCTTACAGTCCCAACTGACTATGTCTACAGTGCAGATCTGTAACCGCAACCTGCATAAATATCCGGAAAATAATGTATTTTCCCTGTTTACTTTTCCTTAGGATAAACAGTGAAACAGTAAAAAGAGGCTAAGACACAACAGGGGATGCAAAACAGACAAGCTGCAACAGCCTACATGGGAGGATATTACAGAATTACAGTTGTTGTTGCAATGGATACCAGCTGTGCATCTGGAATGAGCAGGTTTGGAGGCCAGGAGTTTTTAATACAATAAAAAGTTTGGCTCATATTCTCACTTCCTTAGATTTTTATTTCAGTCTTTACTTCAAATGTTTTAATGAAAGGTATTGCAACAACTCCAGTTATTTCTGTTGTTCTTCTTATTAACTACTCTATCAACAGCTACAGGCAGACAGAAGCATATTAAAATCTGTTTTGCTAGTATTTCAGATTGCTGCATTTGGTCACTGAGGGTTATCTGCCTGCTTGATTTGTGCTGTTTTTCCAATGACAGGGAGAGAAAATTTTTGGATGTATGAGCTCTGCAATTGTCCCTTTAGTGTAGCTGATCCTCACACCAACCACACAAACAGGATTTCACATACCTTGGCTGTAGAAGCTGCACAGGTTTTCTGTTTTTTTTCTGAGGGGATGTCTTTATTCACAATAACACACCTCCTCCGCGCTCCCCCCCACCTCCCCCCCCCCCAAGATCTACTCAGCCTCCAAAACACCACCCCTTTTTGTGGCAAATGAGGCCTCAGCCACTCAGAAAACAAGAGCTTTCAGTTAAAGAAGTGTGCTCAGGAGTGTATCTCCATGCACGTGGTAGCAATGACAGCAAACTCGGGTGGCATAATGATCATAATTCTGGCATTTTATCACTTCTGAGGACTTGACTTAGCATATCTGTTCATTGCAGGTAATGAAAAAGAGTTCTGAAAAAGCAAAGAGGAAAAAAACCAGAAATTAGGTTATGCTGTGCTGATGCTGACAATCTCATGGTTTACACAGCTCTTGAACGCTTGAAGTAAAGGAATAAAATCAGGCCAGATTAGGAAGATATTCTCTATATGGCACATATTCACTGATAGCTTTGGGCTTGTAATTCAGTACTCATCCAGACTTTCACCTCATCAGAGTGTACCCCAGTTATCAACTGGGTTGCATGATCAGGTTGTCTTTGATGGGGAAACTAGGATGTTTTGGCAGAAATACCCAGAACTCTTCCTGGTGGTACAGCCAAACAGACATTCTAACTCAGAAACTTGCAAGCATCTCTAGTTTTTCTGGAGATCACTGTCATTGAAAGCCAAGATGACACAAAAATGAGACTATTTATCTGTTGACTGCTGTCAGGAAAAAAATAGAAAAAACAAAAATCAGGTTCCTTTCCAGTCCAGTTCCATTGGACAGGAACTTTTATTACTATTTTTTCCTCAGTTGGTCCAGACCTATCCTGCAGCTGATATGAACAAGATTATTACAGCCTTAGATGTTATCACAATAACGATATTGAATCTGATATATTTTTTAAATAGCAAGCAAGAAAGTCATTAACAATTTCCTTGGTAACATTTTATCCACTTTTCCCAAATTTCCTCTCCCAGTCAAAGATGATGAGTCTTTTCAGAAGACAAGATAAGTCAAATTACATTGAATTTATCAGAATCAGATGATTTTTAAAGTTATTCTCAGAAGCAAGACTGGAGAACCAATATCTGATTACTAACTCAGCCTGACTACTTTAGCTGTGGTCCGCTCTTATTCTGCAAGCCATTGGTTCTTTGTCCTCCATCTGTTGTTGGTTACTGCTTCCAGTATTGCTCCCAAAAGCAATCTGTGAAAATAAACATTCTCTAGTTCTTTCCCTTCCTCTCTTTAAAAACTCGGACAACTCCGATAATCTCCTGGCATTCTCCAGTAGCCCTTTCTTTAATGAGAAGATCAGCTGGCTGTATAGCTTTCTTCAGTGTATACTGCCAGCTAATGGCAACTTTATTAGGTATCTGCAGTGAGATGATGAGCCACCTGGGAGTATTAACACCTGGATTTACAGTCACAATGGTAGAGCATATTGAAGTCCTTCACTACACTGAATTACTCAATAATAGCTTTTGGAAACATAAATAATCAAGAAGCATCATTTTTGAAGATAAAAGCCAGGAACATGTCTGGCTAATTGACCATGATGGAGTTATAATAGTGAAATACTGCACACTTTTGGAGTAAAGTTCTCTATCGGGTTGCTGATATGTAAAGCTTTGAGGGTTGGCAACTCCACTGAAGTTTATGGATAGCGACTCTTGCACACTGCTCCTGCCAATAAGATGCACATCGGATTTTACGTTGGTCTAATCTGTTGCAATAAACTGTGGCAATCTAAGAATCACAGAGATAATGTGAAACAGGAGGAAGTGAAACAAGATTAGCTTGTGGAGAATGCCATCAAGATTGCTAATTCAGTCTGCATCAAAATCCAGGAAAGGTCAGATCCTGGTAACAACAGAATGTTTCGTCCTGGTTCTCTATATTCAGTTAAGAAAGTATTGAAATCTATTTGTGTATTTTAATCCTTTTAACTTCAGCTGATTAGGAAAGTGCTCAAAGTTACATACAGATATAACCGCTGTCTTGCAAAGAATAGATTTAAGTGTGAGCTTTACAACTTGAGTGAGTTGAGACCCATATTTATTCAAGTTAATTCAGAGGATTAAAGGCAGTGAATAAATGCAAACTATAAAACTATGAAAGTCTCTATGAATATATGAATATATTTTTGAATTTTATGTGCTTGTTTTGAAAACAATGGTTTTCAAATGCACATTTTTGTTATTTGCTTATTGTTGTTTTGGGTTGGTTTGTTTTTTTGGAGGGTGAGTTGTAAATTCGATTTTGTTTTTCATTTCTGAAATTTCCACAGGAAAAAAAAAACATGTAAAAATATTCATAGACTGTCTACTCACCTGTATTATAAGCTCACCTCTGTCAAACTGTAAAAATTACAAAAAAAAAAAAAAGAAAAAATATCCCCAAATTTGTTTCTTTACTTATATTCAATTTCTTCTTCATTTGCTGTTTTTAATGTCAAAATTAAAAAAAAAAAATAATAATCCTCTACCATCTCTTTACCAACACCCAAAACTTCTGTAGACTTTTTTCTCTAAATACCAGCATTTGGGAACTAAAAAAAAATAAGATCACACCACCAGTAGCTATTTCATATCTTCAGGTAGTATAATGAGTGCCTCAACCTACATAAACCAGTAACGGAGATCTTACTTCAGTAACTATTTGTGAATAGAAACCACAGCATTTTACTCACTGTCTCATGTAATTAACTGGTAAGGTACAGAATCACTTCTTCTCTTCCCCTCAACACAAGGAGTATTTAATTATTCATGCGAAGTGGAACAGCTTCAACAGAACAAATATAAGAAACCAGTGCTGAAGTATCTCGTAGCCCGGTGCTTAACATGCAGCCTCACAGGTTCCTGTTTCTTCTCCTCTGTACCAGAGAGGAGGAAGACTTTAATTCAGGCCCCTCATGATGCGGGTGAAGGCCCCGGCAGGTTTCAGGAGCCCCCTGTGCCTGATGCTGGGGTGAGTCCCAGGCCTGTCCTAACCCTGGCTGCAAGACTGAGCACTGAAGATGAGACCACCGCTCTGTTGCTTCACTAGAAAATCTGACTTCAGTGTAACTCATGGTCCTAGAAACTCATTTATTATGCCAGGGATTTAGTAAGTGAGTGGGCAGGCTGTGGGGTGCTGGAGGCTGACATCCTACAATCCCCTGAGGCAGGGACTGATGGTCTCCAAAATGGGGCCCTAGGCAGTGGGCAGGGGCAGCCCCATGGGATGCTGGGCAGAGACAGCAAAGCCTGTGGGTGCCTCAGGGCACCAGTCTGTGGCAGAAAGCAAGGATTAAGTATGTTTTAGAAATTGAAAGTGAAATTAACTCTGTAACTTCAGGCAGGGCTGAACAGGACAAAAAGATCATTCCCAAAATGATTACGTATATTCACCCTAATTCTTGCAAGCCGTTGTTGCTGTTTTCTCTACAGCAGGGTTACAGACTGCTCCATAGCCCTCTTTCCCCAGGAGGCCATGTTGTCACCCAGTGACATACTCCTGGCGTAATGTTGGCTTCAAAGTCATGAAACATGTGCCTTAAAACATTAACATGTGGTATTTAAAATCATATCTCCTAAGTGCTGTGCGTTGCAGTATTCTAGACTTTTTCATCCTGTCAACAGCCCTTAAAAGTATCCATTTGATCACAAATACACTCCATATGTATCAGCTGAGGGGAGAAAAACTGTAGTAAACTAATTAGAGCAACTAGGTTAATGTATGTTCTCCCATATACATGCAAGTATAAACCAGGCATGCCACATTGCCTTGGGACTCAATATTTGGTTAAATGAGGCAATGCTGAATGGGATTTAAAAATACGGGCATCAGACATAGAAGCAGGGGAAAAAACAAACTGAAGTGGGATGTTTTAACCAGGCTGTGATGCTAGCTGTAAGCTACAGATACTGGGGAAGTAAGCTAGTGACAGGTGTGGGTATTCTCCAAGGGTGACAACTATAGAGAGACAGTTTACTAAACACAGAGCTCATAGGAGTGGTCATGGTAAACATTGTATACTTGTTGTGTGAATGAAATAATTATATAGCAACACTATACTTAATTGTTAATTAATCAGGCATGAGAAATTATTCCTCAAACTGACAAACTAAAGAATTGCCTGGATTTCAGTTAACCAGTTAGGGCATTCACAATTTTAATTAGGCAAGTGGACATGAGAAAGACAAGTAGTGCAGAAATTGCTGAAAGGAATAATTAATGAACTACGAAACATAGGGCATGAAGCTTTTTAGAGTTGGTGCCATTTTCTTCCTTTCACTGCCAATGAGTCAGATAAAAATTTGCTTAGACGAAGGCATCCCAATTTAGACTCAAGGGACCTCAGTGTCTATTGGAATCAAGACAATCTAAAAACAGCTCTGTTCTGCTTCGAAAAGGTAAATGAACCTTCTGTGGAAAGCAGAAGTGTGAAAGGTTCAGAAGAAACCCATTACAAGCTTCAGCACACACTTGTGACAGGAATTGTGACTCTGTATTTGCAGAATACAGTCTCCCCTAGGGATACCAACTAATCTGCAAAGTTAAAACATCGCGTTCACTTTAGCTGTATAACTTCTTCTCTCAGATGGTGGTCTAATTGTTCTCTGTAATGTTATTCCTTAAAAAAATGAAGATTTTTTTAGCATTCGTAAGAGCAGAGTCATTAAGGGTTGAAGGTCAGAACACATTAAGTTAAATTTTTCCTATTATGCTGTTCTGTCAAAATGGAAGTATATATGCGTGCATTGGTTTCAACAAAGTTTTCATCAGGGTAAGTTTTATTTTTAATCTAATTTTTCTTTTCTTTCTTTCTGTGAAAGTGAGGGATGGGTGTCTAGGTTCCTTTGGATGTGAATCCAAAATCCGAATTGTTTATTAGGAAAATAGATGTTTCAACACAATGTGGAAAAAGAACAAGTTTCAAAACCTTGAAAGTTGTCTCAAAATGAAAAAGTCATTCTGCCAACTGCTCCAATTCTTTACATTGTTTTGCCTGACACTTAGTAGAGCTTCCAGTAAATGGACTTCTTTGATCATATCTGAAGAAGTATATGTCAAAATAATGAAGCTCCTTGTTCACTTTCACTCTTGCTTTCTGTCTTGCTAAATAAACCTTATATTAGTATAGAAAATCAACATTGCAAAAATCAACATTTCAAATAAGCAGGGCAAAATAATACTTGAATTGCTACCAGAATTTTACGATATATCCATACATACACACACACAGACACACAAACATAAATACACAATATTGTCCATGTTCACTGTCTGGGTATTTTTACCAACCATCCAACTATCCTTTTCTACTGCAGTTACCTCACACCAATCCGGTCAATTATGGGACAAGCTTCTGAAGTGCTATCTTTGCTAAACAGTGCCTGTTGTAGACCAAACCCTGGGCTTTTAGTTCTTCAGACTTCAGATCTTTCACAGGCTTTGGAAAGGGTTCCCAGAAAGTGAATTCCAGGAGTTGGTTTTAAGAGTGAAGTAAGGGAAGCTGTTTGCAAAAGTCAACTACTTAAGAAAAACTACTCAGTTATGAGAAATGTTACAAATTCTTACATAATGGCAGGAATTACTCCTATCAAGAAGAATCCATACAAAAAATTTGCTTTCAGAACTCTCCTCTGGTCATCGCTGAAGGTCCAGGAGCAGAAGGACAACTAAGCTAAAGCAGCTGGTGAGACCTCAGACTTCTAGAAGAACACCTGGATGAAAATGTTCTTAGTTTTTCCCAAGTGTCAAAGATTTTCCACACCAGGCAGGGTAGAAGGGTGTTACTGATTTTTATTTATGTAGCATTTAAAATAAAAAGGTGACAAAGTTCAGTTTGTTAACGTCCAAAATGCAAACTCAGATTAAAAATACTCTTATGTATGGAAATAACTGGCAGCACTGGCACTTCACTGGCTCTTTTCTGTTTTTTTCTGTTTTGTTTAATTCTGCAGTATGAAGTCTGAAATAAGCATTAACAACTGGCTAATTTTGTCATTAAGCTTCATTTTATGCTTTTTTTTTTTCACACCTAGTCTCTGGATTCCTTATTTAGAGTTTGCCTGGTATAGATTCCTACTCACTTTGCCTGCAGCACTGGTTAATGAGCAGTGTTTTTTATTCTAGAACAAAGTAAAGGAGTCATTACTGCACAAATTATTTTCTATTAGGGACCCAGGGTCTGGTCAAAGAAGGGAATTTGTTTGTTATGCTTAATTATTAAGTCTTCTATTAATCATATACAAAGGAAGAAGTAGAAGTAATTTTTGCCTTTGACTGCTTCTCATTCACATGTAGACTCCTGTAAGTGAACACAGAAATCCTGCAAAACTTCTGTTTCATCCATGTTTTAGATTCATAAGCAGTCGTTTGTAGGTATGGAGTGACATATGCACTTTAAGTGTATTTTTCATTGCATGCCTGACCTTTCAAAAAATAAATGGAGGTGTGTATAGATCCTAGAGCAAAGCTCAGAATGGAGCTCGCAAATGCCATGGGAGTCAACCCCTAACTGCAGTTACTTTTTTTTTCATTTTGTTTTCCATGCAGTGTAAAGTTAAATGGATCCAAACCCAGCAGCTACATACTTACAAGGTTCTAGTACCAGAGTTTTGCCTCTCTCTTGTCTAAAATATTGTATCCAAGCAACTGAACTCTTGGCCTATTTAAGTGGTGATATAAAGTCATGATTCTGTCATATTAGTTATAAACTGATGTCTTTCCCTCCAGCAGAATCTTTTTCAGTATAGACTTTCTCTGAGCCAGAATGAGTTTGACTAATTTCCCTCCAGAAAGTAACAGGGACTGCAGGATGCAAGATATTCCACATATTGATGCCAGAAACATCCAAGCATTATTTATTTTTTACTTTAAAAAGCAAATGGAAACTTGTAAAGTTTCTTACCAGTTTCCATATAGACATAAACAGCCCATCCTTCTCTCAATGTTCTTATCTTAAATCTATGCAGTTGCAGAATTTTAAAAGAACAGACAAGTTGAAGAGTGTAGCAGCACAGCCAAGGGAGTGATAAAGGAGAAAAAGAGAAAGAGATGTAATAAGACTGGGTTTGAAAATGAAGAGGAAAAAGGAAATGCTTAGTCTAGCAGGTTAAAAAAAAGGCTCAGTGAGGACAACTCCACCCAGTTTGGCACAGATAATATAGCTGACTAGCTTGCCACCTCATATGTACCAACTTTCAATCTGTGAATCTCTTTGGAGCCATAATGCTTAGCACTGCAAATCATCCACAGAAAGAACCTTCAAATCTTTGGAACTTATTGATACAATTACCTTTGTGCTGCTGAGCTGAATGCAATACCCATTGTTTGCCTGTAAACTTTGTCTACAATTGCAAGAAAAAAGAAAAAAAAAGTATTAATCTGTGCAGCATGTATCGTGTGGGTATTCTTCCTCTTTGGATCAAGCTAAGCTAAGAAATTCATTTAACCTTTTAGTGTCAAGTTTGATGGACCCAAGGTGACACTGTATTTTTTCATTGTGCAGTACAGTTTATGATTGCAATAAACCTGAAGGAAAAATTGATGTTGACAAAGATTATATATATATTTTTCTTCTCCTCCTGGTAAGACGGAAAAGTGACAAGTGTCACTTTTAAAAAGCAATAGCCTCACGTACAATCTAAGGACAAGGTTAGTCATCAATCATGTATTTTTATAAGTCTTCACTGATGAGTTTGGCTTTGGACCTGCAATCTTTGAACCTTGTTTCAGCTTTTGTCCCAGAATCACAGATTCATTCATTCATTCATAGATTCATGGATTTTAAAGGCCAAAAAGGACAATTACAATCATCTTCTGTGACCTTTTACATTACACAGGCCACAGAGTCCAAGCTTTCATTCTCCGTACCACTACTTCTTTCACAAATGTTTTCACATTGTTCTTCTCTTGCACTCAGTTGCTCACTAAACTCACTGTGATGCTTAAACTTTGTCCAGTACTGCCTCTGTCTCTACTTCTCCTTATTTAGGATGTATTCCTGAATCTTTCATAGAATAACTCTTGCATAATTCTTGATACTAACAACCCACAGCATTAGCATGTTAAACATAGGGAATGCTACCCCAGTCTCTTAAAAAATGTGCATCATCTACTAGTGTTCATCAGTGGAGGCTGTATTCCCTGACCCTAAATGTTCATCAACTAATCTTTTGAAACACATGCATTTAACAAGTGTTTTTTAAGAAAACTTAGTAAATGCAGTGGAATTAAAGGTACCGTTTTGATTCATACCCACACCTGACAGTTCTCCAAGCCTGTCTCCCACTTCCCTTTTTTTCCTCTGTCTCTCAAGTCTATCTCAATCTGCCTCTTTCTTTCTCTGTCTTCCTCATAAAAGTTTAAATGCAAAGGACTTCTCAGTTCAAAGGTAAAATAAATTGTCAATGTGTGTGTAGTAACAGTTCATAGCCTTTTATCCCCCCCACCCCTCATACAAAAATTAATGGGATGTACCAATCTGCCATTGTGTCCTTGACACGTAATTTGTAATAAATAATAATACAAATGATTACAGGCAAAACTACTACAGCTAGGAGTGAATCAGTTTGCCAGCATGGGGATAAATAAGACAGCTCTCTCTGTGGGTGACTCTGTCATCATGTTTTGTACTGGCGCTACCCAGCAGGCTTAACAACATGAGTCCTGTCATGGCTAGTCTCAAAGTTTCTTCAGAGAGAAGCTGGAGGCCTAAAGCCCTTTTTAAAGAGAAATAACTAAAAGGAGTTAAAAATAAGTGGCTCTCCGATGGGCTGCTGTGTCGAATGTATTTAATTGCCCACAAGTCGCATATCTTCCCTTCTTCGTATTATTGCACAAACCTGCTGCATTTCTATGGTACAGCAGTTACTCAGGTTTTATCTTCTACAGAGACAAGCTGTAATTTCTTTTATAGGGAAAGGGGAAAAAAAGACTCATAACAGAGAAGGCAATTACAGGAGAAGCAGTCAATGCCAAGGATGGGAGAAAGGGTTGCGCTGCTATTCAACTGCAAACCTGAGAATCAAAAGTCCAGGAATGTATAGCAGTTCTGCCCCATGCCTGTGTGGGTAATTTACTTAGACTTAGCAGTAAACTGGAGAGATTTGCAGGGAAACTTTTTTAATCCCTCTCTCAACCTTGAAACTGATTTCACCTTCTTTGTTGATATGTCCAGATTGTTTATACTGTGGTACCACTTAGGAAACCTCATTTAAATGCAACTATGCAAGTTGCTATACAAATAAATATCATTAAATAATCGATTACCAGAACAGTTTAAGAATTTCAAGTCCTGTGGGTTGTTTTTTTTTTATTTATGTTTGAACACAAAACACATTATCTATGAAAATGTATGAATTTGCCACATCTCTTTGATGAACTGCTGTAAGAAATATGTTACAGAATCAGAAGAGTTGAGTAGAAGATTTGATGAATCATAGAGATCACTGGAACGTAGAGTACCAGGGAGTTGAGGGTTATACTTAACACTTCTTCTGCTGATTTTGCTTATTTTTTCCTAAAAGAAGCTTTCTTTTTGTGCTTCACAGCATAGTGGAAAGTATAATTCTGATTATCCCATACTCTCTTATGGCTGGATGAGCTATGCAGTTCATAATGAACTGAGGCTTTGAGTGATGCAATTTTTCAGCAATCAGATATCATTTGGTGCATTATGGAGACGCAGTCTGTTGGAGGAGTACATGCCATTGGAAAGAATGAGTGCCAGTTACTCGAGTGGTTCAGATTGTAATACGTGAAGTCAAGCAACATGAAACCCTGTATTTCAGATCTAATAATAAAAAAATCTCAATCAATAGGTGATTAAATACATGTTCCATTCTAAAGAAACCTTTTTGAAAAAAATACATTCCATACAGGTTCTTTTTGTTTTTCAGGTTTTAAATTCTGATTTATACAAAAATATTGAGATACGTGTATTTCCCCAGAACATCAAATTTCCTCATCTTATTATTTATATTTTTTATTACTAAATAACCTCAGAGCATCCATTATGACAGCATTTATCTAAGTGTGGATAATAGTCTGCTTTTGCCACCAGCAGTTTGCAATTGAAATAGGTGGTATTATCAGGTTATATTAACTGCCCCAAAAATTCAAAACCCAAACTATTTTCCCTTATAATTGTAATCAATGGCAGGCGCTTTCAAGAACAGTGCACCCTCCACTGCTCAAGCAGGTCTTCCATTTCCCACTCACACTTACAGAAACGTATCCTAATATATAGTAAGTACATGATCTTCTAGGTCCAGCAAATTGTTCTGCAAAAGCAGGAATGTACGGATTTCAGTGAGGTTTGCAAGGCAGGATCAATGTCATGAACTACCTTTAACCACCTCATAATGGAACATTCCCACTGGACAAATGAAGGAAATGTCTCACTGGGAGTGACAGAGTTGGTAACGTGAGGGCTTCAAATCAATTACATTCATTAGTAGAGGCAGCTAGAGGAATATATTTAAAAAAATAGTATTGCAATATATTCTGAAATACCAAGAGATTGTGTTAGCATATCTCCCTATTGTTCTAAAAATACAAATTCCACTGTTAGAACCTCAAACCATTATTAAGTACTAACAGAAGGAACCAATGGTTTCTGAGGAACCACTAGGCATTCCCAGTTTGGATCAATACAACCAGGAGCCTCAGGTCTTAGCCCTTGCAAAACTTGGTGTGTAGTTGGTTATGCCATTTTGGTGCCTGCCTTTAAATCCTTATATCAAAAACTCTTGATCTGCATTTATAGGCAACTGTTGTTTATGCTTTCACTCCCAGTTTGACTTGCAGCATAGAGAAGAGCTCTAGAATAAAGCTGGTATGTACTGACCAGCTTTATGACACTGTTTTAGATATTGCTGTGGAAAACAAGACTTTAAGACAAACAAACAAACAAAGAAACAAACAAAAAAACCCCCCACCCACAACCCAAATCCTAAACAGACAATAACTATCAGTATTAGAAAACTGTTTCACTGAATTGCATCCTACATACAAAATTCTCAGGTTTCTCTTCAGTCTCTAGGGATACCCTTTTTTAGTTTAATTCTTTTCTACTTCCAAATCTGTTTCCTCTCCATTGATGGGGAATGGCTGCATAAGGTTTAAAAAGTCAGAGGCCTTTCCAAATGGACTTAAAAAGTGACAGCTTTGAACTGCAGGATCCAGATTGTTGTGAAATTTAGTTCTAACTGGATGGTCTGGCTGGTACCCTTATAGGAGCTCTGAGCTATTGGAAAATATTATGAATAATACAACCAGACTATAAAGTACAAATGCTCTAAAGGAGCCAAGACACATCTTTGTGTTGTCATATAAAGGTGGACTGCTTTGTTCAAGCTGCCATCAGGGATGTTACAGGGAATAGTGTTGTGGTAGAGAATACAGCATACACAGTGCCCTTCATCTAAGGAGTAGCTGTTGCAAATACTGAGGTGCAATGAAAAAACACATCCTTGAAGCATGTGTTTGTTTCATAACCTGATATTAGAAATATTGTAAATTTAACTATATGATTAATCTTCTCTATTTCCTATTTCCTTATTTTTATAACCACAGAAATTCATTCCTTTAAGCAAACAACCCTTCTATTTTTTCCTGTTTTCCCCATATTTTTTCATTTGTGTCATCCTTTGAAGCGAACTACCCCCCTCCAGTTTAGTTTAGAAATAAATCAATATATTTCAAAAGTAGAAGGCATGTGCACTCAATGAAAATAGCAAAAAAGCTTGACTGCAGACAAGTACAATGTTAAAATATAATAAAAGTAGGATGAAAAGATTAGTGTAAAAAAGAAGCTGCTAAAGTTTCTAAAATAAAAGAAGTAGTAATAAAAAGTTTTTCATATCCATCAAAAGGAAGAAACTTGCCAGAGAGTTTATGGGGTTTACAAATGACCAAGATGTAAAAGAATCATACAAGGAAGATAATGTCATAACAGAAAAGAAAAATGAATTCTTCATATCCATGTTCACTGCAAAGAGGGAAATTCTGTTACTTCTCTGTGTTTGAATGTCAGTCTTAAAATGAAGTGTCAGCAGAGGAGATTTTAGACATATTGATAAAAAGTAACAAATCATCAGGACCAAATGGTATTTACCTAAGAGTCTGAAAGGAGTTCAAGTATATAATTACTGAATTAAATGTGTTTTAAACCCCACTGCTTCAGGTTAAGAGGTGAGGGTGCAAGGTGTTAGGTGAGTAAGGGGGTAAGGGAAAAGGGAAAGGGGAATGGGGAAAGGGTAAAGGGGAAGAAGAGGAAAGAGGGAAGAGAAGTGTGAGGGAAGGCACGGCAAGGCAAGAGTCATTGCTTGGAAAGACACCTTGTTCAAGAACTGAAATCATAAGCCCAATTGAATTCCTCTTAATTTCAATGTCCCTAACTTAGCCTTGCCTTAAGATTCCATGCAGAGCTTCTGCTAGTGGATATTTGTGGTTTTTCATTTGGAGAAAAGGAAAAATAAAAGAAGAATTCCATGATTTGGAAGACCACCAGCAATTTCCTTAATGGGGGATCACATCTTTTTTTAAGTATTCTGGACATTTAACATAGTTTTGAGTGAAAAAGTTTAGATATTCCTATGTCCTTCTATTTACTCCACAACGTGGCAGCTATCACGTCAGACTTCTTGCTCTGCTCATTAAGAAAACAAATCACAGCAACATTAACAACAAAAGCTCTCCAAAATTGTGTTTAATTCTTGTGCTTTGAAGGAAATGCAAAATTCATTGCTGATGACATGGCAATTTTCCAATCAAACATTTCTTTTGGTTGCAAAGACAGAAAGCATGAGCAAACAAAAAGGCATTTTGGCAATAACAGCTTTACAAAGCTCACTACGCAGTGGCTGCTGTCACTGTGAAATATTGGTCTTTGAAGGGTAATACTAATTCAAGTAGCATAGCACTGCATACAGGTAAGGGGTCCGCAGACCTTGAATGTTGAAAAGAACTACAGATCTTCAAAGTCTCACATACAAACAAACAAACAAAAAAAAGTAGTATGTAATGGAGACCTGAATAATGTAAAGGTTTTGCCTGGGAGGAAGGGAGGTGAAGGGGTAGGAGAAATAAGGGAAGGAGTGGAGGAAAAAGAGAGAGCAGTGGAATACAAGTTTTAAGTATCGTAATCAGATGATGTGTGTTGTCACCTCTTGTCTAGATCTCACAAACAAGAATATCCAGACTGAATGAGCAGTTGAATGTCAGTTCTGGCTTGAGAAATTCAGTAAGGGAGTCACACCAAATCAAAAAGTAGGTGAGGATTTTGTTAGGAGAAAGGATGGATGGTTTGGATGTTTGCTTTCTATTATAAATGTACTAAAAAGGAGTTATGTCATAGGTGGTGGAAATTCTGTCAATTGTTTGTAAGAATGCCTGGTCAAATTTTGAAACAAAATGAAAAACATTATTGGATTTAGGAGACTAGATGCAGAGATGTCTAATGACATAAGAAAAAAAAAAAGAAAAGACAATGCAATGAAAGACAGAAGAAAAGCCCAAAGGTAAGAGAAGAAATTGCAATGGCAAATTATGCAAATGCAGGTACTTGCTCTTTTTTTTTTCCTCTTATCTTTACGATGATAATATAATTCGACATTCCTCCTCCTCCATAAAGCCAATGACATTTTTCACTTTCATTTTAATAATTTCCACCTACCAAATAAATTTTTTAGCCTGGCCTCAAATTTAATTCATCTTTGTTCAAACTTATTGTCACCTACAAGAAAAATCTCAACAATCCCAAACTTACAACTAGTAAGTAATTGTGATAGCCATAGACTAGGGCCTACCACTCAGGGTATTAATGTTTCAAGTTCAAGGGGAATTTAACCCCCATTTGGTCTCCTTTAGAAGGCTTCTTAAATGATCAGGTAAAAAAGGCTTGTATCAAAACTGTTCCATTTTTGTAATGAAATAAAAAATAATTCAAGTAAATAATGAAACTTGGTGGTCCAACCAGACTAAAAATTATTGTTATACTCACCCTTTAACTCTGTTTACCACTTAATAATACTAAAGATGAAAAGGGCCTTCCTCTCCATACTTACATAGATTTTAGGAGTAAATAGGTCATTGCTCTGGAAGGCAGTAAATGAACGTTTTGGATTAAAGTCTTAGTTCAGTAGAGTGGGTGATTCAGTAGTTGATTTCAGCCTCTTGCCTTATTGATGACAGGGTTTCCAAAGGGGCATCTTCCTCAATCCTTCCTCTTGGAACTGGCCAAGTTCATCACTTTTTAAATACAAGGTGAGAGAGTAATTTTTAAAATTTGTGGTTCTGTGGGATACCTGAATTTTAATTATTTGAACAAAAAGGAACAACCAGAACAAAAGAGGTAGAAAGATCTTTCTCCAAATATCCAGGAGATAAGGAAGTTCAGCCATTCTTTTAAGAGGTGAGTGATATTGCTCAAATGTTGTCAGAGTAGTGAATTGAAGCTGTTCTAGTCGCTGAGCTTTTGGGTAAAAGGGAAAAGCAGCTGCAAGAAAATTGCTCTTCATGTCCTGAACTCTTCTTCCAAGTATCTGACAACTTAACTTGTACTTCAAATCGAATGTAACATTTCACTTAAAGAAAGAAAAAGAGGGGGGTGGAAAGAGGAAGAACCTTCAAATTTAGTTATGTTTAGCCCATTTTACTTGTCAATCTTTTGCTTATTTTTCCTGCAATGAAGTCAGAAAGTAATTTTCATAAACCTATTTGTAGTGGTTTTATTTTCTATGATTCCCTTTGATTATAAATTTCTTTATCAAGATATGAAATTTGAAGAGTATTGAGAAGCCTACTTGTATCAGAGAAGATATGAGATATAATTTTCCTGCACCATAGTTAAAAGCAGAGACTTCTTTTGTATATATTTATTTGTCTAAACTGTAACTAAGGTTTTATTTTCTTTAAAATAAAGCTTATTTTATTTCATTTCATTTTATTTATCGATAAAAATAGCTGAAGGTAATCTTTCCCACAGGAATGTGAAGACAGGTATACTAACAAGAGCCAAGGCATTTCAGAATCAGCCAAATGGCCCTTACGATTTTCAGAAAACTTCCCTTTGGCTTTTGTATATTCTTTTTCTTGTATTTTATTTTGATTTTTCTTTGATTTCTTTTGTTTGTTAGATTAAAAAAAAAATAAGAAAATCCAATAAATTTAAATGAAAGCTATAATAGAAGTCAAAGTGTGGAATAGATTAAATAATCATCTTAGAACCCATAATCATAAAGCCATGTTTCATATCTTCAAAATATAGTTTTTGTGTTGGTGAAACTGCATTTCTACTTTGAATCACAGAGAGAGGCTTTAGGTCTATGTTTGCTGAAATCAGGCCAAGTTCAAAAGTATATTTCTTCCTAAGCCACGGTGCCATTATTTCAAACCTTTGTGGAAGGGACACGAGCAAAGGGCAGTACAAAGACCCAAGACACATAAAAGTGACTGTCTGAAGACAAGCAAGACACACCTATGGATTTCAGTATGTCAGGGACCTGGGCTCCTGGCAAGAGAAATCATATGCCCAGCAATAGAGGCCTTGATCTCAGTTAAGACCTCAAGTTCTAGCTCAGTTCAAATGCTCTTACTAGTATTACATTTCAGTACAGAAGCCATCTTAAAAGGAAATCACAATTCCTGGCAGGCAATGCTTTCTCTTGATCCAGTCTATCTGCTTGGGTTGGGTTGTAATTCTGCTGCTAGGATTTGTCATTGCCAGGGGATGTGCTTCCAAGCTCAAAATGACTAGTGATGAAACTTGTCCCTTTTTTATGCATGGGTAGCTAAGATATCCTGGCTACCAGGAAATATCTGGACTGAAAGTGATTGGACTTTTAAAGTGTTGATGACAACATCTATATATTTCAGTGAAATTCTGATAAAAGAGACAGAGAGACAGATAGAAGACACAGTGTACTTATATGTATTCTATTTAAACAACATACATATATATAAAGCCATACCAGTTCATAACTCAGATTTACTGATACTCATCTGAACAAAGTTTAGTACTGCTCTCTACAGATCAAGAATTTGGGGACTTAAACTATAAAAGTGAAAAGAGAAAACCAATAGCTTAAAATACTTGCAATTCCTCCATGTTGAGTGTCTAAAATTTCAGTCACCCTGGGAGGCTGATTCTGTTCTCATCTATTTTAATTGTGTACCAGTGTAACTCCATCGGTTTTATCAAAGATCCTAATTTATACCACTGGAACTGATGACATATGTCATTATTCATTTCACAGAATATCCGTAACCTGTCTGTAGAGACTTTCCCAGACCCTATTCCGCCCCACTACACACCCGCCACCCCCCCTGCAACAAATGCACCACACTTCAGAGCACACTTCTGTCAGGTCTGCTGCTATTAACTAGTTAAAAGCTGTCTTGGCATTTTGTTATTCCTGGTAACTTGGAGATGTAATCTAACGTGAGGAATCTGAGCCAAACTCATTTAGAGAAACAGCTTCCTTTAAAATGGATTGTTTGATTAAGTATGATAGAAAGCATTAGGCCAACAAAAACCATGAACTATTCAAGACCTTAAGGTGACTTTGCAAAGGGATCAAAATGTAGATACATTTAAAATCAATGAATCAGCGAAATAATTCTTAATAGACTTTGAAGCTGGTCATTGTAGATCTGCAAATCATTGCAAGAAAATAAATCTTTGATGAGATGCATGTATGAGTCCATAAACTAAGGGGCATAGTTCTATACTGGTAGGACTTCCAAGTTTAACTTCCGTTAAATTCTTCTATTCAGGACCCTCCCTGAAGATGACAACAGGCATTTCTTTTCAGAGAAGAATCAATACTTAAAAGCAAGCAAGAAATTAATCTATTAAAGATATTTTAATATCAATATTAAAGATGTCTTCAGCATGTCATCAGTGGAATGATACTGTGTATGTGTAATCTGTATAGATTGTTTGCTGGTCAATCCTTTAGAAGGAACATTCTGGAAGTACAGCAATTCAGAGTTATCTCATCACTAGAATTCTAAGCAAAAGCAAAGCATTAAACAGATGGTGAGATTTATTTTTCCTATTTACTCCACATCCTGTTTAACACCCCTATCAAAATGATTAGCTAGCACCTTTTTGTCATGTATTTGATACTGATGGTGACTATTATAACTATAATGATAATAATGGCAATCATAGCAATAATCTTTTTTCTTGCTACTTCCACCCAAACATCTCTGATAAATTAAGACTCTGCATGTCCCATGCAGAGAAAGAAAGAATGATTTTCATCCCTTTTCACAAATATTTTAAAGGAGGCAAAAGAAAGTTACACTGGAATATATTTGCATTCTTCCTCTTTATTTTTTGCTTAAGTCTTTGTTGCAGGGATTAACTTTATTCAAAATTATTGTGTAAATTATCATGTAAATTATCATCCAAAATAAAGCATTTCAGTTTTTTGGTAGTTTCTCATTAGATTGATCAAGTGTTTATGTACAACGTAAAGGGATATTTCACTGTCTCTAGTGCCTCTCACTTGAGTTTCTTAATCTTTTAGTTATGAAGACATATCAATCTCACTTTTCTTATTTCACTGTCACTCTTTAATTTTCCTTTTTTTTTATTTTTTCCTGGCTCTGTTACTGTAGCATGCTTGTCCACACTGAGAGTTCATTTTCAATTTAGCATGGGGACATCGTTTCTCCTTTTCTTGGCACCTAAAAACTCTAGCCCTGTATTCAGAACGAACTCCTGGGGACCGTAAGAGGAAGTCCCATCTGCAGAACAAACAAGGAGTTGAAGAGGTTTTCCAGTATCT
The DNA here is from genome assembly GCF_963921805.1 of Phalacrocorax carbo. NCBI lineage: Eukaryota > Metazoa > Chordata > Aves > Suliformes > Phalacrocoracidae > Phalacrocorax > Phalacrocorax carbo. The sequence goes on along the minus strand of NC_087548.1, from coordinate 9,066,790 downwards.
TCTTGTATAAAAAAAAAAACAAAAACAAACAAAACAAAAAAAACAGGAAAAAAAAGCAGCCGATTCTCAGCCTTTTACATAACACTTATAATATCATACGTATAAGATGGCTGTGCAGGTTAAAGTAGAGTAGTTCAACTTCTGAGTTCTGACACAGTATGAGTAGCAAACTTAAGAAAAACAACTTATTTCAAGGAATGGAAGCGATTTCTGTGACAACCTTCTTTTTTGTAGCTGGTATTCCCATCTGCCCTAGATGTCACCACTCTTAAAGTGCTGATACCTGTGAACAATCACTGTAGGCAGAAATACCACCATTCAGTCCAGGGAACATAAATATTTTTCTCAGCATTGACATTTCCACTGATGGAGACAGGTGCCTCACTTCTAGATGTTTTAGTACTGAGAATCACCATGCTTAGGGTCCTTCTTATACCTTTCCCTCCTTGCGTAAAGGTCGTTGAAACAGGTACGTCTGATTCTGATAATGGGAGTGTGATAGATTTTCTCTGAGAAAGATGCCATTGAAACTAGTGAGATTCACTGCTTTATAATGCTAATTATTGCATGATCTGGCCTTATATTTGGCAGAGTCAAAAGAAAGGCTGTAGACTGTAAAAAGAATGAGGGTTCCTATTAGCTTTTTTCAGATACAAAATGAATTGAAATGCTGTCCTAGCTGTGATTCCCCACTGTGATTCAATTCCCCCTAAGCCTTCAGACTGCAATGTGTTAAGAACACGTGCAAGGTTAAAAGTTAAGAATTACTCCTGAAAGACATTCACCTGAGTATTATTCTGGTGACATTGTTTCACCTTATCCCCATCAGAGGTTTTTTCAACACAGCCCAATTCTCCTGTGAATGCAGAATTGGAATGTTTGAACCTGTTTGAATCCCTAACTGACCCCAAGCTGTTATTTTGCAGCCCTATTCCTGATGTCTCTTGCCTGGGTACCCTCTCCACCCCGGGATCAGCTGCATGGGTGATTGCTGCCTGAGTGCATGCTTCGCCCTTGATTCAAATGAGCATGAGTCCATTAGGAAGCGGCAATTATGAGGCCTTGGCCACATCACACTTGTCCCACTACACCCATTCTTCTTGTCTGCTTTCTCAGTGGAGTGTATTGAAAAAGGTTCAGAGGATGGATCCTAAGGAGACCAAGCAAGAAAACAACATCCAAAAGATACAAAATATACTAAAAAAGGAAAGAAAATAGGATCCTCACCTAAAAGGGGAACACAGCCAGCCTATATTACACAGCTTCTCAACTAGTAGCTCTCGCAAAGCTACTAGTTAGTATTCCATTTCCAGGCTTTGGCAAGCACCCCATCCCATTATGTGGGAATATAATCTTTTTGCTACATCGTTTGTTTTTAATAAATCACATGCAGAGCTTTTATATCATAAGCCTCCAAAATAAAACTTGTGTGCACACAACTCACATAAATAAATAAAATAATAAACACACATGCATACACACACAAGCAGAAGCCAAATAATTACTGAGTTGCCAGGGTCCCAAATGCTGGATTGTAAATTCTGGATTGGTTTGGGAATTTTGCCCTGTTTGACTCAGTTGTGATAAATATGCTTTAAAATGTAAACTGTGTGATGCTGATATACTGTGGGTTTATTCACAGGGAATCTGGGTTCCTCTGATATATTATTCTGGCTACTACTGAAAGGTCAGCATTTTACCTGCTTCTGGAGCAAAGACAAACTCTTATAGGTCTAGACAATGCCATGAGTTTTCTTTGGCAATTTACTCTGTTTCCATATGTTAAAAGTGGAAGCACTAATTTCGTACTTAACCATAATGAGGGCTATCATGTAATTTTCTAAATAGGCACAGCTATCAACTCCAGATATGCACAGTAAAGCACATAAAATAATTCAAAATTATTATTTTTATTATAATAAAAATATGAGGTTTTGTTTTGCCTGCTAGTTTTATGTGTGTGGATACTTATTGCATGCTTTTTGAGCCTCTTCCGGTAATCATAGTAAGTACAAATTTGTGCAAACTAGGAGATGAGGTTTCACTGTCAGGAAATGGCATGAATCTGAGAGGTACAGATTTAAGAAATGAAACAAATTTAGTGAGACATGACAAATTCATAGCACTACGTACCATAGGATGATGGGTAAGAATTTTCTCTCAGAAAGTTTCTGGATGACATAGAATTGGAGAGAGGTAGCACTGCAACTCAGAGGAATCTCTACAGGTTGCAGAAATGTTCTTTCATAAACCTCATGAAGTTCAAAAAAGGCAAATTCTAAGTCCTGTATCTGGAATGGAATAACAATATGCAACAATATAGAATGGGGACCAACTTGCAAGAATAAAGCTTTGCTTTGTACTTTCTAGTTCCAGCTTCTGGATTTGAAAATGCATTTCTATAGGCTGGGAAGGGCAGGGACATGGATGGACTTGTGGTGTTTTTTAAGAGTTCATTAGGTTTTTATGTGTCTGTATGAAAGGTTGTTCAACCAGTGATTTTGTCATGGGCAACTGCCCAAGAAAACAAGAAAAAGAAGAAATAATCAGATAACTTCACAAGAACAAATGCAAAATGGATAATATTCCTTTATGCTTCTAAATACTTTTCATCATTTGAAGATCACTCATATTCTATTTTGTGAGCCAAGCCCACTGGTTCTAATGGCCTTTAAGAAAAGTTTTCGGTGTCCCTGTAAAATAACTCAAAGTTGAGTTATTTTACAGTAACTCAACAGATGCAATCAAAAGTGCTCTGTGTGGTTCTGAGCAGAAGGGGAAGAGAGGGCAGTGGGAGGGAGAAATAAAAGGAGAGGGAAGGGAAGGGAAGGGAAGGGAAGGGAAGGGAAGGGAAGGGAAGGGAAGGGAAGGGAAGGGAAGGGAAGACGGAGAGGAGAGGAGAGAATAGGGAAGACGGAGAGGAGAGAATAGGGAAGACGGAGAGGAGGGAAGAGGAAAAAGAGGGGCGAGGAAGGAAAGAAAGAGGGAGGGGAGAGGAGGGAAGAGGGAAGCTGGAAGAGGGAAGCTGGAAGAGGGAAGGGAACACAAACCTGAGCATAATTGATAGTCTAAACAAATTACCTTTCAGCTGTGGTATTTCATAAGGAAGGATTTAAAATCTTAAGTGGCATAAATTCTTTGTCTCTGCAAAGGTGTGGTAGGTATTTGCTATATATTACAGATGCATTAGACACATAGATAAGATTGTAAAAGGCATGGAACAATCATTGGACGCAGAACTGCTTCAGGCACACCAATCTACAGGTGCTAACGTACTACAATTACAACAACTAGGTTGAATTACAGCTACCCAGCAGAGATGTAATAAAGGTATGAATTATTGACTTGGTATCATCCTGAGACAGCTTTGGTCACAGCCTTGCTATGTTTTGGAGAAGATAGAATGAGATTTGTGTGAAGTAAAATTATAATCAAAGACAGTTCAGGATGAAAGATGACCGCCAAGGTTATGAACCTTAGTGGGAGGCTGCATACTCTGATAAAAAGGGAACGGCAAGGGATAAAGTATTGATCATTTGGTTGCATGGAGCCAACCCAAACCACCAGACTCCATTTAGAATTTAACTTCAGGATTTACTCACTTGTCCAAACAGCACATATAGCTCAGGGAGTTAATTTTATCAGAGTAGACAGGGATGGCAACAAAGATACCAAATAACGGCTTTGAACCCCAGGGTCATGCAGGTTGCCACTGGTAAGAAAAGAAGGTGGGAGGAAAGCAGCTGTGATTCTTGGTCCAAGATGTAGGGAACACAGGCATAAGGATTAAGATTTACAAAATCACTTGGTAAAGCAGAAATAAGGCCCTGTTTCTTTACTTTATGGCTTTTGTTTCCTTTATATTTTTTGATATTGGCCCTATGTGGCTGCCATTTTTTTCTCTGAAATAATTATTAATAACTCGTGGCATTCAAAAAGGGGAATTTGAGAGAAGTTAGGATGAAACTGTGTTGCACATCAGGACAGGAACAGGCAGAAAAACATCTGTCTTTCTCTGACACAAACACCTATATTGATAAGCATTGTATCTTTTCTGAAACAGGATTTGAAACCAGATTAAAGAGTCTTTCATTGTCCACTATAGCCGCTGAAGCGGCTGTGGGTCGCTCCTGTTAAATAAAACAGGTGTGTAAAATGTGATACGGGGTAAAGAACATTATCATGGTTGTAAAAGCTAGTGCACACTGGTAATAGACTGAAATGGTGTGGCTAGATTTGTGTGTCCTGAGAGAAAGAAGATGAGGATATAGTTAGCCAAAGTAATCACGTAACGTCAGCAATAGTAGTAGTATACTGAAAGAAGCTGAAGTTGAGAGCAAAGTCAGTACAACACTGACTATTTCTTTCTTTCCTCTCTCTCATCTCCAGTTTACATTTTTCACTGGACAACTGTAGACTAAGTTTACCTTGGATTTTAAGAATCATGAAAAACAGAAATCCTGAAAACAAAGCTAAAAGAATTGCAGAAATGAAAAAGAAAAATATATGGTGAAATGAATGTAGAGACTTTGCCAGATCTGAACAGCAAATCTGTGCAAGTAATTTGAAATACCTCTCCTTTCTTGTCTGTCCTTCCCGCAGCATTTTACCATTTGTAATCAACTTATGCATTCTCCATCAGTTCCAAAAGTTTTGTCTGGAACATGCCTTTTAATCAGATATCTACTGATGCCTATTTATTTCAGCCTCTCTCTGATAACTGATTTTTTATCTCTTTGATAGTATACTCTTTTTTTCTTAAATAGATTTTGAAAATTTCAAGTTCCTACTAATAAGTGACTTGTACTTTAATGTAAGTAAAAACAAATATTTGGACATATTGTCATTAATGAGAGACAGTCTAACTTATCACAGTATGTCATATGTGCTTTAGCACACTTGTCTTAAAGTTCATATGAAAGAACTAATATAAAATAAGAGCCAAGACTGAAAATGTTAATTAGAGGCTGATGGCTAGAAGCATTTGACGAGGTAATGAATCAAGTAATTAAAAAAAAAAAGTTTCTCAAAGAACAATACTAGCTAACTGAAAAGTTCCTGTGCAGAATTTGGAACACAAAATAACAAGGAAAAAAAAAAGGGGAGTTGGAGGCTAAGATGGTCTTTCTTTTTCCAATTTTCTCTTTTCATTTTCTTAATTTTGCTACTATCAAGTTTTTGTGAGAAAATAAAGTGCGAATAAAGGGGGTGAAAAAGTGGAAAGTGAATAAACTAACCAGAAATTGTAATATTTGGAGGTCATAAAGAAAATGGAAAACCTATCAAACATTAAAAAGCAAAAATTAAAAACTATTAGATTTTTTATTTATTTTATGTTTTATTAAAGTATACATTTTCTATAGAAGTACTTTATTTCTAAAATTTCACTTACAGTATAGTTGTTATAGTTTACCTATATCTCCATCTGGTACTCTGACAACTCACCTAGTTATTTCACCCATTCTGTATCTTTCCCCCATTATTCATCTTCCATATTTGTACAGAGGAAGATGAAACAAAAGTCAGTTTCTCCCCTGGAAATAACACTTCCTTTTAAGGGGTCATTAAATGTCTGTCTCTCACTTGATTATTCTGTCCTCAGCAAAGTCCTTTATTTTTTACAACTAAATGACCATTTTTATGGAGTACAATTTTTGCCTTTTTTCTTTTTGTTTCTTTTATTATTTTTTCTTATCTGAAAGCTTGCCAATGCTTAGAGGTATAGAGGTCAATAGCTGTAATCCCGTGTCTCTATCAGTGAAGTCTGAGGTGGTAACATGTGGCATTGTCTACTTAGACAAGTTTAGTTCATAGGCAAGCTTTTCCAGATGTTTAAAACATTTGGGTCAAAGTCTCTTCAGCCCTATTTGATCATACATATTTAATTTCAAATAATAAAACTCTAATTCACAGATTTATACTCTGTCACTGGACAGTTTTATATCTTTACATAATTTCAAATTACATATGAAAAATACAGTAACTCATATTAATGCATTTCCACATGATCAATTACATTGTATTTCCCAGCCATTGAAGTACAGTTTTATAGCATCAATAACAAATGTAATAAAATTGTATTTCCTTATTAGGCCTTTTTTAAAGAAAAAAACCAATAACTGAGATTTGTTTTCCTCAAAGTCACTTTCTTTTAAAAAATGGTTTAATTGTTCTTATATTGCATAATAAAAGAACAGACGGTATTGACAAAATTAATTCTAGAAAAAATGGTTGCTGTTTGTTTTTTATCTTCCAATAAAGCACAATGCTTGACTGGAATTTGAAAAATAGCCTAACATAAAGAAATCACTTACAAAAACGTGAGAATTGGTAAAAGAATTGTTTAACTTTTCATCATTCAGTAACTGATTTGAAGAACTGTAAAACACCATAAATATCTTTATCTGATTTTGATTTGGAAGAATCTTATTTTCAGTTGTTCTAATTAATAAATAGAAAGTGTTCTAGAGTGGGATTTTTTTATGTATACTTGATACGTATTGCCTTTCTCTAGACATTTCTCATCTTTCCTCTCCACTTGCTGCACAAAGGCTTTTATCTTCAAAACTTTTTTCTTCCCTGCTGATACACAGGCTGGGAGAGAAGGGAAGCTTACTTAGGAAGGGGGTAAATTAGCCTGTAGAACTTCTTTTATAAGGTCTGAGAGATTTTCACTGACCTTTGACTGAGTGAGGAAGTTGATGTTTGTGTGGATCACAGGCATCAATAATTCTGTGATTCTTTTGTCCTAGGTCTTTGAAATCACACTCAGTCTGGTCCCAGAACTTGTCTGGGTCAGTACATCACCTTACAAGGAGACTGTGGAAGCAGATCGACATAACAGACTGCCTGGCTCTTCTGTCATGTGTGGAGTTTGGGGAAATGGTTGGTGGGGTGAACCTCTCACTTTCGAACACTTTAATTTCCTAATCTCAAACAGGTGCACAGACCATAGGGAGTCATTAATATTTCTTATGTGTTTCTGGAATTTCTTGTTTAGCTCTATTTTCAAAATTCTTCCTGAGAAGAGTTGAGTGTAACCACTCCATATAGCCTTGGGTTCTCACAAGTACCACAGTTTGTCTCTCTAAGACCGGACCCTTCCTGCTTCTTCTGTACCTATCCCTAACATAAGATCAAATCTAGTAGATCTTTATGAATATATTAAAGAATGTTGCATAAAACCAAACAGATGGTATGGTTTATTGCTTCAATTTGCCATGTATTACTTTTCTGATATCTCTGTGATATATTATGTTTAGTAAAAATATATCAGACAATTGATTAAAGTTAGGATATTATCCTTATAATGTCCAGTATCAGAAAGACCCGTTTTTAATTGGAGCATTTGATTACATCTACAGTGCAAGTATTAAGGAGAAGAAATTTGCAGTTCCTTGATATTCTTCCATACCAGAAAATTTTGAACAGGGAAATTATTTTCAAGTTCTTGCCAACGTTTTCCATTGGAAATCAAGATCTCAAAGACTGAAGAGAGTTTACATGTACAAACTTCATTTAGTTAGCAACTTCCACAGTGTCCATAGAGTTAGTTCACAGAATGATGGGATCTTCACACTGAAGCCTGAAAATCTCCTGTGTAGGGATAATACCTTAGTATTTATATGTTGCCTACCACTGGAGAATGTTGTCATACTTGTAGCAAAAGTAATTTTAACAACCTTGGCATTCTTTAAAAAGATGAAGAATTCAACATGTTCCTATTATGCTCAGGCTGAGTTGTAGCAGAAACATTTGTGAAAACTAGCTCTTCAGAGGTCAAAACAATAGTAGGTCTGAGAAGTCAGGGATACACACTTATAATTCTTTCATATATTTTCACTCAGGTTTCAGTGTACATGAGTATCTCACTATACAGGACAGACAAATTCAATTTAGATCACTGAAACTCCAATACCAGATTTACATTCGTATTTAAAATAAAACTAAAAAACCCTATTTGAACAGCACTATTTCTACATAAGTGATTTTTACCTTGACCCATAAGCCTGTCTTAGCTTCATAGTAGTGATTTATTTTGTTCCCTGCTGTCGTTATCCTAAATAATATTCAACAAGACAACAGGTTAGATTTATTTTACTTCACCCAATCTCTTTGCCAGAAAACACAACCAGAGTTATCTTTGTAGACTGCATTTTCGATGGAATTTTGAAACCAGCAGGGCATCAGATTAATTTAAAAAAATAAAAGAAAACAAAATCAAACCAAAACAGAACAGAAACCAGTTATTCTACCAAAATCATTGATAATAAAGCATTTTGATTGTGCTGAACAACTCTTAGTTCAGTTCAAGAAATTGTTATCTTTGCAATAAACCAAACTCCATATCATATTTATGTTATAGATATTGAATATCCCATCCTTTGTGGAGGGGATTACTACATGACATGTAAGAGTAATTTTATTATTTTCATAATAAGCAGTGTATTTCCATGACATTTTATTTTCAAATATATTGAAGCAGTTTATCCTGGTAATGTAATTTTCCATGTCCCAGAAAAAGGAGTTTCCCATTCACTGTCCCATTAAAACTTGTACATTGACAAGTTCTTTCTTCCCAAGTCTCAAATAGGGAGAATTTGAGAGAGGAGTTTTGATCTGTGATCTATGTTTAGATAATGGTAGTGATGATTATATAGAAAAGTACAGAACATTTTGTCAGACTGGGAGAAATTCTCATCAGAGGCTTTCTTCAAAGACACATTTCTGCATTCTCCTATGTGATTTCCTATCCTAGTTCGACATACTACATCAATTGTTAAAATAATGTTCATATGTCAAAATTAGGACGGTGTTTTTTCCCCACATTGTAGCTTAGAGTAGATTTATAAAAATTAATTTAACAATTTGGAGTTCCTGGCTACCAACATTTTTCCCTGAAAGTAGTTGTACACTTATAAGAAGGTATCCAGATGACAGATCAATAGATGATATAACCCCATAACAGCTTCACAGAAATAGAACAGCGCATGTTTTTAATTCTGAAAGACAGTTCTGTAGTCCCTGGTAGTTTGACCATTTGTATTTGTTGTTCAAATTTGAAGTTTTATTCTTAGCCTCTCTTGGAAGTTAGTTTTTCAAGTTTGCCTCTATAAATGAGTCATAATTTGTGTATTAAAATACTACACACTTGTGGAATGATTGCCTGAATGGTTCTTCTACCCAGTTCCTAGAGTTATCTAGATTTGAAATATGAATGATAACAACTCCCTAGAAATGTAAAAATTCAAATATTGAAAACAGCTAAATATAATGTTTTATGCACAGGTTTATGAGGTGCAGCTCTTGGATATTTTAACTTGCAGCAATTTTTCTTTTTTATTATTTGAGCATTTTTTTCATCATCTGTTTTATTCAACTGTTATTTTATGACACATTAATCATGCAAAATGGCATTTAAACATTAAACCAAACACTTCAGGGTGTTTCCTGTGGGAAACTTCCCACTGATATGTTTGATCCCTCTACAATTTAGATAGTTAAAAAAACCCACTGTGTTATATTTCAGCTACCGGTAGACCTGTTTCCACAGACGCCACCAATGATACCACTCTTTAAGGTATCAAAATGCCTGGAAGGCATCAGAACCTAGCAAAAAATATGACTACTTTAAATGCAGCTTGGGCACGGCTGAAGTATATTGTTCCTGAAGGAGAACATTTCTTTCTTTTTCTTTCTTTCTTTCTTTCTTCCTTTCTTTCTCCCTTTCTTTCTCCCTCTCTCCCTCCCTCTCTCCCTCCCTCCCTCCCTTCCTTCCTTCCTTCCTTCCTTCCTTCCTTCCTTCCTTCCTTCCTTCCTTCCTTCCTTCCTTCCTTCCTTCCTTCCTTCCTTCCTTCCTTCCTTCCTTCCTTCCTTCCTTCCTTCCTTCCTTCCTTCCTTCCTTCCTTCCTTCCTTCCTTCCTTCCTTCCTTCCTTCCTTCCTTCCTTCCTTCCTTCCTTCCTTCCTTCCTTCCTTCCTTCCTTCCTTCCTTCCTTCCTTCCTTCCTTCCTTCCTTCCTTCCTTCCTTCCTCCCTTCCTCCCTTCCCCCCTTCCTCCCTCCCTTCCTTCCTTCCTTCCTTCCTTCCTTCCTTCCTTCATTTTTTTTTCTTCTTTTTTTTTCCTTTTTTTTTCCTTTTTTTCCTTTCTTTTCTTTCTCCCTTCTGATTTTTTATTTCAGGATCACTAGAGCCTACTATTTAAAAAAAAAAAAAGGGGAACTATAAACCTAAATTATAGCCAATCAGATTGTACTCACAGCTGAACTACTAGACAAATTGCAGATCATGAAATTTGCCATGGGTCAGGAGACTGAGTAATTTCATTTTAATCAGTCTTATTTGAAGCAGAGATGCCACTGCAGCAAAAGATTAGTAACAAGTGAAACCTGGAAGAGAGAACGCATCAAGGGATATAAAGTTGTAGTCTTTTTTTTTTTTTTTTATTATACAATAAGTAGTTTCCATACCTAAGCTAAGAGTCTGAAATATTAGTAAAGATCTTGGAATTTTCATCTAACGTGAAAAGTATCATCATTTGAACCTTGCAATTTATCAAGACCTTTATTACTGGTACAGTTAACTGTCCCTAATTATATCCCAAGAATGGGTTTACCTGATGTTGACTCTGGCTGAATCAGTACATTTTTACACACAAGGTCTTCACCCATCCACAGTTTTCTCTTTGACTCTCTTCCTTTGGGTTTTAAAAGCCTCTGCAGTTTGCAGCGTTATTGCATGCTCCACAAGCAGAATAAAAGTACACCTCAGCTGCACAGCAGTGAAAAATAAGTTTTCATTTTTTTTAAAAGGACCATCTTAGAATCTTTAGCCAGTAACTTCAAATTACTAATGTAAATTACATTAAGATTTCCCTCAAATTGCTTGAATTTTGTAATCAGAACTTTGCATGCCGATTAGGTTGTAGCTGTAGGGAAGAGCTGATCTTAACACTTGAGGAACTACTGTGCGTAGAAGAAGAAAATTTATTTTAAAAGTTCATTTCTAATTTCTCAGTGAAACTGGAAGTAATAATGAGGCTTTGCACATATTTAATTTTAAAATATAGATCTTTAAGTATTTGAGCCAAACAATAAAGAAGCCAAAATATTGTTTTCCTCCAGCTAGAATTTATAAACAAGGGCAGGTATATACAGTTTCTGAAACTGTTCTTAGAAAAGAAAAAACATTAATAGTAAAGTCATTCCTTCCCTGTTTTACACAGCTGATCAAACCTACAGTATGTGGAAATGGGTTGAATAGTTCTTATCTATTTTTTATTAAAAATAAAGTGTTACAAATAATTATTTTTCTTTTAAATAATTCAAAGTTCTTTCAAGGCTTGCCTTTGGTGAGTCACTGGATTTTTTACAAAAAAATTTTGTTGAAGTCCTATATGACTGTTTTTGTCAATATAGTTACATCACTATCTAAATATATTTATAAGTGATGAAGTACAGTGATGAATTACACCTTCTACTGGTACCACATCTTCCCTTCCCTGTACAACAATACCAAGATACTCAGATACTATATAAGAACAGGAAAAAAATAAAGGGGAAGGGGGGGGGTATGAAACAACCCCCCTCCAAAAAAAAACCCAACAAACCAACCCAAATGAAACAAGCCCCCAAAACGTCAGACCCTATTAATTTGGAGGTCTAAAAGCAAAGACGAACTCATAGTGGGAAGTGTAGGATTTACCTTGAAAAACTGCATGGGGCTAAGTGTTACATGCAGTGTCTGCTGGGGGGATTATTCAAGCTACCTGTGTAAACATTTTTTAAAAAAAACTTTTTACTGTTTTTTTATTTAATCATTGACTCTACGAGATGGTTTAGAAATAAACCTCTGTTGTCACTGATATACCACTAATGGAATCAATCATATTGTAGGAAGCACCTGAGTACAAAAGAATAATAACTGAACTTAACACTGAATTTAAGAGATATGATGTATTTCATCGAGAGATTTCACATGCATAAAGATTTCATGATCCACATGTCACATATTTCTTGCAAAAGTGATATTGTTCCTTTTCATGAAAAAAGAGCAAGAATTAGAATTTTCAGTAATATACTTGCTTAACCTTTTAAGAAAAAATAAAAAAGGAAAAGCAGAAAGAAGATGGAAGGAATGGTATTCCATTCATCTGTTCTGACAAAAAAAAAATAATTGCTGAGTACTTTACTCATTGGGAAACTGCATTTGTCAGGAAAATGTGTGGTTGATACGAGCTCATCTGCTGGCTAAATGTGACTGAGAGTACAGAGAACTTGTCAACTGGACAAAGACTTCTCAACATGACGGGTGTTATGGTGTTCAGATACCAGATCATGTAACAACTAGACTAGCAAATGTATTGATTTCTTTCTTCTCTGAGTTTAGGAACAGAACACCTTAACACATGTAGGAGCCCTGAAGGTTGCTGCCAGAAGGACTGTTCTTCTGTTAAGTGTAGTACTATCAGTTGTTCCATGCTAGCCCAGAAGTAACGTTAGTATGACCAGAATGATCAATTGTGACCCATAAGTTCCAAGACCATATATGTGAATAAGTGTACATTTTAAGAGAAAAATAGATTTAGAGAAAGAAGTATCTCAAATGTGGAGCATGATAAATACATGAATCATGAAATATTTTATTGTATGATCAATACTGTACAGAGGAAATTAAATATATATTTACATATCATTTTTATGTTTTCTCTTCTCATTAGGTTTTTTACTTACCTAGTGATTTTACAACAGAGAACATGCTTTAATTTCTTTTTATTTTTTTCTTTGTTAAAGAACTCTTCAAATAATTCTTTCAGCACCTAAAGTATCCCTTTGAATTTAGACTTGTTCTGTTCCATCATGTACCACTTAGTTCCATTGTGGTGTCCTCATGAAGCTGAATTCATCTTACTTTACATTAGTCAACTAAAATATAGGTATCGAAATATAAGTGTAATTGTAACCTGATTATTTTTTCTTCACACTAAAAGTAATAGTAATAATAAAAAATGTCCAATCTTAGTTATCATATTTTACCTAGCCAAGCACATTCCACATAAGGCTGGGAGCAATATGGAGATATAATTCTCTCTTTTATTGCAGGTTAGAATTGCTAACTACAAAACAAGTAGCACGTACTTTGTCAGTCATTACCTGTGGCTAGGCTCCCACTGTACTCAGAGAAGATACAGTCAAATCAGCCACTAGAGTGAAGCAACTCAGATCCTGAAGTAGCATCTCTTCAGATTACATTGGCTTTAAGGGTCAGTCCAGTCAACTAACCTAGAGCAGTAGGTATGACACAGAGCTAATGGAGCCCCGCATCCTTCTGGGAGTGATAGCTGGATGTCTGAAAGAACACTAGATACCTGTGTTAACAAAAACTACATAATGCTTCCTGAAGTCTCCACAGAATATAGTAAGATTTTTTTACACAAATTCATATATAGAAAACTATACATTAGGTATTAACATTTCGATGTTTGAATCTATAGCTCACTCCCAGCAAAAGAGTATTTACAAATTATTACTTTGAACCAAGGAAAAGAAAAATGTCAGAAGCAGGTGTTCAGGCAAAATTCCTAGTAAGGAAGTCAATATGATTAAGGGTTGACAAGTTAATGTTTAAACACAGAATAAATAGGTTGCAGAGAAGGAAATAGATCTTTTCAAATGCTAGGATTTTGGACAAGACAAATGAGGAAACAGAAGGAAGGAAGGAAGGGGGGAAGGGAGGAAGGAAGGAAGGAAGGAAGGAAGGAAGGAAGGAAGGAAGGAAGGAAGGAAGGAAGGAAGGAAGGAAGGAAGGAAGGAAGGAAGGAAGGAAGGAAGGAAGGAAGGAAGGAAGGAAGGAAGGAAGGAAGGAAGGAAGGAAGGAAGGAAGGAAGGAAGGAAGGAAGGAAGGAAGGAAGGAAGGAAGGAAGGAAGGAAGGAAGGAAGGAAGGAAGGAAGGAAGGAAGGAAGGAAGGAAGGAAGGAAGGAAGGAAGGAAGGAAGGAAGGAAGGAAGGAAGGAAGGAAGGAAGGAAGGAAGGAAGGAAGGAAGGAAGGAAGGAAGGAAGGAAGGAAGGAAGGAAGGAAGGAAGGAAGGAAGGAAGGAAGGAAGGAAGGAAGGAAGGGAGGGAGGGAGGGAGGGAGGGAGGGAGGGAGGGAGGGAGGGAGGGAGGAAAAATTATAAAAGAAAAAGGAAAAGAAAAATGGAAAAAGAGGAAAGAAAAAGGGAAAAAGATAAAAGGGAAAAAGGAAAAAAGAAAAAAGAAAGAAAAGGAATAAGCTATATTTACAGGTGAAAAAATAAACTGAGATTCAATATACAAGAAAGCAACATTGTTCTGTTCTCAGAGTGGGAAAAAGTTGGAAACTTATTGTTATAACAGATGTACAAGTTACTTGTCAACACGTATCAGCAGCTTTTGAAATGAGACAGGCATTTAGTAAATCTAATATCTCCACTTAAAACAAGACAAAAGATTTGTGTGTGTGTGTGTGTTGCCATGTGTTAATCCAAAATAAAATACAGGGATTGCATATAGATCTCCATGAAAAGATTCGCTTCATTAGAACAGGATTATTTGAAGACAGATTACTATTTAGGAAATACAGTTACGAAGAAATAGATCAAACCCTGGAAAATGTATAGTCTTATGAACAATGGCAGTTCATCTACCCAGAGGAAGAATCAAGACTGCCACCTTGTCAATAAAGGTTCAGAGCTAAGACAGGTATGAACCAGACCAACTAAGAAAAAAGCTCCTCTTGATCCACTGTATATCCTGTGGAAAGTGGTGCTAAACATGGAAAATAAAACAAAACAGAAAAGAATTCAAGCCTATCAAAGGGAAAAGTGTGAGCTATGAAAAACAGAATCACTTATGATACAAAACTAGCTCAACCATCCAACAAAATGTTTACACATTTTAAAACTTACAAAATCAGGATATTCGTGCTGTGATTGTAATGTATCAAATGAGCCTCACTATCCTCATATTGTTCTATTAATTTACCATATTGCAGTTACTTTTTAAAAAAATTACCAATAGGATTCTTGTGTTTTGTAGTCAGTGGCAATATAAACCCAGATGAACTGATAGGCAAGATCTGAAGTCAAAGGCAATATAGCCAATCATGTACTAAAATACTAGTTTTGAAATTAAGGAAAAATTTAGGAAAAATATAGAATTTTGTTAAAAGAAAAAAAAAAAAAGAAGAATAAAGAGAAAGAAAAAGATAAGAATTACAACCAAAAATCTAATATTACTTGCTATTCAAAGCATTTTACCTGGAGCAGTACCACATACTACTGGGTAACAGTATAGGCAATAGCAAAAATTCAGTCGTGACAGGGCACCTGAATAGTGTAAAAGTGTCAGCTTCAGGCCTGCCCAGCTGTCTAGGAGGATATAAGGACAAATTTCAAAGAGATGGTCTCTTGGAAGACAAGCTAAATTTGGAAACATACCCCTCTCAAACAAGCTCACGAAGCTGCCTAAATTTCCATTACAGTTCAATATACATGTATAGAGGCATATAATCCATCATTTGCCTATTTACGCTACAAACCTCTCCACAACAGAGATCACTTTTGACTCTGCTTCACAATGCCTGGTACAATGGCGTTTCAGTCCTGGCAGGAATTTCTGGGTACTCTCATACTAAATTAACTAGTTAGTAAAGAGTCTGGGCAGTCCTTGCCCTTTTATGCAGTTTCTGCTACATTTTCCGTGGGATTATACCTTGAAGGGTACCTGTATCTACAAGAACAAAGGATAACATTCATATGATAGAAATAGAGGTGCCTTGTATACAAGTCATTGTATACCTAGGTATATATGTATAGATAGGTGTATATATATATAGGTATATATAGGTACACCTATATATATATATATGTATATATAGGTATACCTATATATATATATGTGTATTTATAGGTATATATATATGACTAGGTATATATATATAGTCATTCCTCAAATTAGAAGAAAAGTTGTTTTCAGAATAAGACTTATATATTTGCAACGTCCAGTTGAGGGTGAGATTAGCCTTGCTCTAGAAGTGCTTGTTCTCTCTGTTGACAATACGGGGACTCTAGATGGCTGGCCCAGATATACATAGTTTCATGTTAGGTTCCCATTCTTGGACAGAATAAACCTAACACAAATCAGTTGAAAACCATAACAAAACAACAACAAAAAAGAAAATAATTAAAAAAAAAACCCAACACAAAACTGTGACTGATAGTGTCTTTGAAGTTCTTGACAGTTGACAGGGTTAAAAAAAGAATGAACATTTAGAAACTACTTAAAGTAACTACAGCACTAGATAAGGAAAGAGTGGAACTGAACAGATCTTATTTGTGCTTAGCAAAAACATTATTGTTTCACAGGTGCAATAGATACCATTAAGACAAAATATTAGCCTTTGAGGATTAAAATCAAAGGAGAGGTCAGGGACGCTTGTTTCGCCAAAGATGATTCTATGGTGACAGCAAACACATAATTGCACTGTGGCTGACTATATAATCACAAATCTGCCCCACATTCTTGTTAGCACTTTCCATAACTAATATGCCTAGAATGGAAAAGAGCTGATGTTCTCAAGCCTATTCCATGGTGGCTTTTCCTTTCACAAAATTCTTGATTCATGGCACTTTCTCTCCCTCTGTCATTGGCATCCACATCACAGTTTGCTCGGCTAGGTCTTTTATTTCAGTGGAGAAGTTACACAGTAACTTTTGGAGAAGTCATTGAAATTCTCTATTCTACTCCCAAAACTGGGAAAGAAAACTACTGAAACACAAATTTGAAATTGGCATATTATTAAGTATATTTAGTATCCGTAAAGGGCAAATCAAGAACAACATCAAAACCTCAGATAATACTAAATAATTTTAAATAATTCAAACAGAATGTACACATGTATGGCAAACATTTATACACCATGACACTAACAAAACATGTTGAAGAGGGAATCATGACGATTCAGGAACTTAGATTGTAAGTGGGAAATCAGGGAGTTGTTCTGATTGCGTGTCTTGCTCTTGTTGAACAGTTATAGCCTTATTCTAGTCTTGACAACTGTAAAATAAAAGTACAATGAGTTCATAAACACCATATTCTCCCGTTCTTTTCTAGCACCTTCGAAGTTGTTAAATATCATGCCATCCAGGAGCTAGAACACAGTGAATACGCATATGTGTATATACACACATATATATATTTACATTAGAAGACACTATGTGACCTAAAAGAAAAGCATCATATGGAAACAAATACACTTTGTATGACACTGTTCTAGAATAGATATAGAAATAGATTTTGTTGTTTTCACAAAATTGGTCTGAAAACTGTAAAAACACAATATAAAAGTAAAAGTTTAGGGAAAGTGTTTCAAGAACGTTCAAAAAGTTGTGCTTTCATTAAAACATAAACTTATAAACCAAAGTAAATTTCAAAAATAAAACCCCCAAAGGATGTATTGGAAATACACGATTCAATTTTCCAGTCTTTAACATTGAAAAGTAAGAACTGGTCCTAAACAAAATTTTATCAAAACAGATATAACTTCAAATAAAAAAGTTCTTCTAGAAACTTTTTCCTGTAATGACATTTTTTTGTGATGGAGAACTTTTTATGGGTTTTCTGTTTTGTTTTGTTATATTTTTTATGAACAGCTATAGAAGGTATAGATATTAACCCCTCCACTTCTGGCAGCTTTCCTGTCACTTTGTGACAATATGTGGTATTTTCAAAGACATTGTGGGTTGCTTGGGAGCAGAGGAAATCTTCAGAGAATGTGTATTATTTTCCCCTTGAAAATGGTCTGAATCACATCAGGTTTCTATCACTCATGTCATTTTCCATGATATTCCATGACACACGTTGAAAACACAGAAAGAAAAAGCCACTTTAACTGTTTCTATTTTTTTTTTTAAGTCCCAGACACCTGCCAGAATGTATTACCCTCAAAAGCACTGACAGAACAGGTTTTTTAAAAACATGATTAAAAGAGTCACAAAATGTCAAGAAGTAAAAGAAAGGAGGGAAGCAAATGACACGGGCTGCTAATTACCATTTTACATCCAAAGTATCAGATTTAATAGTTCATTAAGTTTTCTTCAGAAGTACTTATCTACTGATACAATATAGTCTAAATGTAACCTCAGTTTATATCTCCTGTTTTTTATTTACTGATTACTCACTATATATGTCTGACAAAGAGAAAATGTAATAATTAAAATATATCACCTCTGCTGTGACACTAACAATTATTTACCTTGTACATTTAACATATTTTTATTGTGCCTATGAGTTATAGACAAATATAATTATTTCTTCAACATATTCTACAGAAAAAAAATTACGGGAAAAAAATGTTTATTGCCTCTGGAGAGTTTTTTGTGGCATTTTGAAATAGCTGTGTCAATATAAAATCATATTGGAACAAGTTATAGATATTTCTTACATCATTTTGACCAGGAGAGGTCAACGTTAAACTCCCTTCGTAGGGTTGACTTTGAATGCCTACATCAAGGTTAGAACAACAATGTCCAAACTTCACACAGTGTGACATCCATGCTGAGATAGTTACTGTAAAAAGCTAATCTTTTTTCATTGAAACCTACTTTTAAGAAACTTTGTATAAAAGTTATGTCTGCCAAGGAAGCCATCTATATTCTGTCTATAGGCAGTGGAGAGAAATTGGTTTCTCCCTGGGGGAATTTTATCCCATCCTAAAGCAGAGATGTCTCACAGACATCTTTAGATATTTAATATTAGGTGATACGAATCCTACCTTGAGTTATTAACTTCAGAGCAAATAGATGGGACACCAGTGAATTAATTTTCCCTCTCTGTTCTTTACCTAAACAACCTAGTATTTTAAATCTTAATATATTTAAAAAATACTGAAACTACAGGTGAAATCTGAGGGATTCAGTCTGATTTTGCAGTGAAATCTCAGTTACTTGGAAAAGACTCAGTAGCCAATATTTATGGAAAAAAACAACCCAACTGGAAACAAAAAAAAACCCCAAACCATCAAAGAATGAAAGTCAGTGGATAAAATAGTATTAACATTTTATAAAACAAGAAATGGGAATTGCCTTCTCCCACCTTTTGTCATTTAGCTATTAAATCACAGAGGTGGGACTTAGTAGTTTAATGCAAACACAATTAAGATTTTTAGAGTCAGATGAAACAGTAGTGAATGCCACACAAGTACAAAAAATGAAGAGTCCCGCTTTTCATAATATCAGCTTGAGGTCAAAAAGGACATATAAACATATGGACATCTATAAACATATAAAGCAACACTAGCTACTCAAAACCAGTTTTTGTAAAAGACAGGAGTAGGAGAAAAATTCAGAATGATACAGCATTCATTTCTACGGCAATGTGCTGCATCCAGAACAAACAGATCCATGTGGGACCCACTGCATGAAGGTTCACTGGAGGTTGTTCCACTAGTGCATACAAAAGATACACCAGCACTCATAAAACAACAGCTGAATGAGCAGACAATAAAAGCCTAACTGCAAGAGGCAGTTAAATGATAAAGAGATGCTGCAGCACTGAACTTGCTTAGGTAAGAACTTTCTGCCCAGTGCCACTCCATTATGATTAATGTCTGCACATGCGAACTTTATGAAAAAGATAATGAATTGATTGTGTTCCTAAACGATGCCATTTTAGACCTGTTTGGATTCCTGCCTTCCCCGGGGAGCAGATGACCACAGTCTGTTAGCTTAAACAAATGAACGTTTAATGGTCGTCTTTCTGCCAGCCAAGTGGAAAAGGGGAAACATTTATCAAAAGAAGGGAGGAAAAAACTGATCAAGCTGGCTATTCATCTGGGATATAGGTGCTGCAAAGTGGCTATTGAGAAGGGAAAACTGCAGCAGTTACCATGCCAAACTCACTTCAGGCATTGCTCAAAATGTGGAGGTCACAGAATCCACAACTCGGGAGAATTTCACATCCTGGGTTTCTCAGAATAAAAAAGGCAAGAAAGGTGAGTTTAATTATTTAACCACAAAACAAAAAAATTGCACATAAAGGAAGATCTTGCAGGTGGTGTGGTTATTCTGCAATGTTTTTATTTTTTAAGTTTAGTGTTCTATTCAAAGAGACTGGGAAACCTCAAAAAAGATTTGGCTTTGTAAAGGATTTTGTTTTCCTTTGTTTTCACAGAATCACAGGGGTTGTAAGGGATCTCTGGAGATCATCTCATCCAACCCTCCTGCTTGAGCAGGGACACCCAGAGCAGGGGGCACAGGACCGCATCCAGGCAGGGTTTGAATGTCTCCAGGGAAGGGACCCCACAGCCTCTCTGGGCAGCCTGTGCCCCTGCTCTGGCACCCGCACAGGGAAGGGGTTTCTCCTCATGTTCAGGTGGAACTTCCCATGTTCCAGCTTGTGCCTGTTGCCCCTTGGCCTGCCATTGGGCACCACTGAAAAGAGCCCAGGCCCATCCTCTTGACACCCACCCTTTAGATACTTATAAACTTTGATAAGATCCTCCCTCAGTCTTCTCTTCTCCAGGCTGAACAAACCCAGGTCTCCCAGTCTTTCCTTGTAAGGGAGATGATCCAGGACCCTGACCATCATCGTAGCTCTCTGCTGGACTCTCTCCAGTAGTTCCCTGCCTTTCTTGAACTGGGAAGACCAGAAGTGGATGCACCACTCCAGATGTGGCCTCACTAGGGCAGAGTAGAGGGGGAGGAGAACCTCCCTCCACCTGCTGGCCACACTCCTTTTAATGCAGCTCAGGACACTGTTTGCCTTCTTGGCCATAAGGGCACACTGCTGGTACAGGGTCACCTCGCTGCCCACCAGCTCTCCCAGGGCCTTCTCAACAGAGCTGCTTTCCAGCAAGTCAGCTCCCAACCTGTACTAGTGCATGGAGCTGTTCCTCCCACACACCTGCACTTGTTGAATGTCATGAGGTTCCCCTCAGCTCACCTCTCCAGCCTGTCCAGGCCTTGCTGGACAGCAGCACAGCCTTCTTGTGTATCAGCCACTCCTCCCAGCTTGGTATCATCAGCAGAATTGCTAAGGGTGTACTTTGCCATTTCATCCAGGTTGTTGATGAATAGGTTGAACAGGACTGGACGCAGCACAGACCCCTGGGGAACACCACTAGTGACAGGTCTCCAACCAGGCTCTGCTGTTCAGCCAGTTCTCAATCCACGTCACTGACCATATATCTAACTTACACATCCTAAGCTTACCTGTGAGGATGTTATGGGAGACAGTGTCAAAAGCCCTACTGAAGTCAAGGTAAATGACATCCACTGCTCTCCCTCCATCTGCCTAGCGAGTCATGTCATCATAGAAGGCTATCAGGTTGGTCAAGCATGATCTCCCCTTGCTGAATCCATGTAGACTACTTCTGTTAACCTTCTTTTCCTCTACATGCCTGGAGATGACCTCCAGGATGAACTGCTCCAGCACCTTTCGAGATATGGAGGTGAGGCTGACTGGCCTGTAGTTTCCCACGTACTCCTTGCCCTTTTTGAACACTGGAGTGACGCTGGCTTCTCAATTTATTCTTCCTCCACTCCAAGGCAGAGCTCGATTCATTCCAGTATGTCCCTCACATAAAGAGCAACTCCCCCCCCCCTCGCCTTGCTGGCTTATCTTTCCTGAAAAGTATGTATCCATCAATGACAACATTCCAGTCATGTGAGCTATCCCACCATGCCTCTGTAACTGCAATCAGATCATGGCCCTGAGACCACACACAGATCTCTAGTTCCTCCTGTTGATTGCCCATGCTGCATGCATTGGTGTACAGGCATTTCAGAGAGGTACTTGACCACATGGGCTTCCGCAGAGGGGTGCACAAGGATCCACTATAGCCATGCAAACCCTTGAGGTGGTTGGTCTTCTGAGTGTCATCTCGTGAGGCAGCTCAGACATGTTTGTCACTGATCTGGTTGGCCTGGCTTATTCCCCCATTGGATGTGACGGCTTTAGCATCACCACTTTGGTCCCTGCCCCCCGAGTCCTTGTTTTGTTTTCACTTGGCTTTTTACATGTGTTTTGCTTTACGTATTTTTTAAACCACACTTAAATTTCTCCTCCAGTGAATTCCTTTTATTTTTAATGGATGGGTTCCTTAAGCATAACATATAATCTAACAATTCAGTGTCTTTTCATGTGTTTGATTTACTTTACTTGTTTTTAGATATCTATTTTTACTTAAAAAAACTAACCCGGTGACTAGTTTAAATGGTACACCTAACTTAGGATGATTAAATTGATACAGACCCTTTGTCCAGACACATGTTTTCATCTTTCCTGTTGGTAAATCATCATCCATGTTTTTATCCTCATTATGGTGATTAGACAATGAAAAAGAAAATGACCATAAGAAATTAAACAATTCTACGATATGGTAACTGTGGATTGATTGTGTTGGGGCAGAAATTTTTGCTTATCTTTATGACAGCAATATTTCAGTGCCTGCTGGAAAAAAATGCAATATTAAGTACACAATAGTACAGGCTTGATGCCAACTCAGTAGAAAACAGCTTTATGAAAAATGAAATGGTAACCTGGTGGATAAGTTGAACATGTCAGCAATGTGCCCTTTCAGAGAAAACTAGCTGCATGTGTGCCTCTACTTGCAGTCCTATAGCCAGAAGATTGAGGGGGTTGACTATTTTCCTCTATTGCGCACTTACTAAAGTGCATCTCGTGGACTGTGTCCACTTTTGGGCTCCCAGTACAAGAAAGAGGTTGGCAGAGTAAAGTAAGTCAAGGTGAGGGCCACCAAGACGCTTAAGGGACCAAAGCATGTAGTCTATGAAATGACACTGAGACATTCAGGTTTGTTCAGCCCAGGGAACAGAAGGTCGGAGAGTGGGAGGTCTATTAGGTGTTTGTTTACAAGTTGCAACAGAAAATTCTAGCTGGGTGTCTGGGTATTAAGATATCTTTTATCTTTTTCTCCTTTTCTTTTCTTTTCTTTTCTTTTCTTTTCTTTTCTTTTCTTTTCTTTTCTTTTCTTTTCTTTTCTTTTCTTTTCTTTTCTTTTCTTTTCTTTTCTTTTCTTTTCTTTTCTTTTCTTTTCTTTTCTTTTCTTTTCTTTTCTTTTCTTTTCTTTTCTTTTCTTTTCTTTTCTTTTCTTTTCTTTTCTTTTCTTTTCTTTTCTTTTCTTTTCTTTTCTTTTCTTTTCTTTTCTTTTCTTTTCTTTTCTTTTCTTTTCTTTTCTTTTCTTTTCTTTTTTTCTTTTTTTCTTTTCTTTTCTTTTCTTTTTTTCTTTTCTTTTCTTTTCTTTTCTTTTCTTTTCTTTTCTTTTCTTTTCTTTTCTTTTCTTTTCTTTTCTTTTCTTTTCTTTTCTTTTCTTTTCTTTTCTTTTCTTTTCTTTTCTTTTCTTTTCTTTTCTTTTCTTTTCTTTTCTTTTCTTTTCTTTTCTTTTCTTTTCTTTTCTTTTCTTTTCTTTTCTTTTCTTTTCTTTTCTTTTCTTTTCTTTTCTTTTCTTTTCTTTTCTTTTCTTTTCTTTTCTTTTCTTTTCTTTTCTTTTCTTTTCTTTTCTTTTCTTTTCTTTTCTTTTCTTTTCTTTTCTTTTCTTTCTTGCCTTTGCCTTTGCCTTCCTCACCTCCCCTTCCCCGCAAATATTATCAAACAATTAAATAGGAGTCCAGATAAGTTTTGGACTATCCATCTTTTGAAATATTAAAAACCTGACTAGACCAAGCCCGAAGCTACTTGACCCAACCTTGAGTTTAGCTCTAGATTTGAAGTTGGAGCAGGTCATTTGCAGAGGTCTTTTCCAGGCTAAATTATTCCATGACTGCATGATTCTGTGACCCTACAGCAATGATATACAAACACTCATTTACAGATAAAGATAGTATACAGACAGGGAAAGACTGTAGAAGAAAGATGCATGAGAGAATTACAAGGCACACATAACACCTATAATTTGACAGTGGTGCCTTATTGACTACATAAAAAATAGATAAATTTTTAATATGTTTTTTTTAATGAGTTGTTGTGTAATGAAAACAACAAATCAAAGCTTCTCAATCCTTCAAATCAAAGAGTTACTATTTTAAAAAACTAAATTCAAATCCATTTCTGACCAAGAACAATATTTTATTTTTTATGAAATCTTAATTTTTGTCTCCTTGAAACACAACAACAAAAGCAACTATCCTGATTGTGCAGAACTAATCTTCTTTTCAGTCTCACTCACCTATGTGTTCCTCTCCAGTTTGTAACTCTCCCATTTTGAAAACTTGGTTACTCCAGATGTAATTTTCCAGTACATCTATGTACCATAACAAGAAAAATTTTTCATGCAAACAGTGAATTTCATTCCATGTGTTGTAAGCATGATTTAGAAGTACTAGACATTCATACACAGAATTCAAGTCAATGCTGAATGGGAAGCTGGTAAGCCTGGATTCCTGGGATCTTTTTGCAGCACAGGGAATCAGGTGTTCAGTTTTATGTCTTATCCAAAAAATACTACTTCCTATAGCAGAACACTCTTCTATAGAGTATTGGGATATTGGCTGAAAAATGCTTTAAAGAGAAAAGTATTGCATATTGAGGAAGTCATCCACTTATGTTAATGAGTAGTCTTGATTTTCCTAAAAGTGCTGGGCTAGTCTTTTTGAAATAAGTATAGTCCCTTTGCTCTGACCTTTCATGAATGTTGGATGTCCAGCTGAAAGTTTTTGTGGCTTCATTTGCAGAAAATTTTAATCATCAAGGTGTACTCCATGATTTTAACATCTCCAGAGCTAAGTGTAAGTGATCACTGAAATTTTAATTAAGACTTTCTCTGAAGTTGACTTACAGTTTCCCATAAAATGATGTGATTGTTAAAGTGAGTAGTCATGAACTTAAGGCTGAGCTGTATGCTTTAAGCTCATCTCTGTCAGAGATGTTCTGTCAATACCTGTTCTCAGGAAGGTCTCTATTAAACAATGAGGTTTTGTTCTTCTGTCAGGTTCGTCTTTTCAGACTGTCTGAAGAAACACAACTGCAGTTAGTGATGTAAACCAGATGCTTAGCTTGTTCGTTCTGCTAACTACATTTTCTTTTTGTAAGTTATAGACATGCTAACCTATTTAAAACATAACTCAGGTGGCTGGTGAACCACAGCGCCTGCCAGCTCCTCAAATAAAGAGGATCCACTTACTCATCTGCTCTGTCTCCATCTGCCTGCTAAATATGGATTGACTGCTCACTGTCCAAACTGGTAGTGTAAGGATCTGTTTGAGGAGAAGAATTCCTCTGAATACATATTATTTTTCTTTTTCCTCTACATTACCCTCTTCATTCGTAAAACAGGTTTGTTGCTCTGCATTTATGTGCCATGATGTAAGATGAAATGTCACCACATGTCAGAAATTAGAAAGAAAATTTTTTTTTCAGACCAGAATTCCTTATGTGATTCTTATTTCCTTCAGTTTTCAGCAGATTGAGTATTGAATTGTTCAGCTACAGCCTGTGGATAATTTAATACCCTGAACATTTCTCCTAGTGTGAATTACAGACATATTTGACTTGTTCTACAAGGCCCTGAACATATTGTTTCAGACCTTATCTATTTCATGGGAATCTTGTAAATATCGATGGATGAAATCCCAGAGAAATCTCTTTTAACAAACCTGCTTTTAAAAAAAAATATACTAAAAGAGACTAGTCATTATTCTTTCCATCCACTCCCATGTACAGACACTGGATGATTGACAGGTATGTCAGCATAGACCCACTGCCTTCAGTAGAACAATGTTCATTTTCACTAGCAGATAATCTTATTCCTTTTAAAATTGCTTTACTTTTGGAAATCTTGAGAGAAGTTGGAAGCTTGTAAGAATAACTTGAACCATATTTTCCTCTTAGTTTTACCAGTGTACATCGCAGTAAGCATCAGTCAAATCCATGAAATGACTTCAACGAAAATTAGGAGAATCAGAGGAGAATCAAGACCGCTATACTTACATAGGAGTTTTCTTCAGGTGGATAAAAGGCTGCCACTTTCAGTGTGGAAAACTGAAGTTGTATAAAATTATAGCAAGACTGAGAATCATATTAATTTTACTCAACTTTAGCCTTCTACAGGGCAGGGTAATTCATCTTAATAATCATTTCAGATATATGTCTACATGCAGATAAATCACTCTTTGGAGTCACTTTCTCTTTCTATAGACTACCAAGGCAGTCTATACTCCAAACATAGATTAGATATGGAAAGATATGTGGCTATTAGGTGAGATGAATCTAACCTTGGGATGACCATCAGAACAAAAAAACAACAAAAAAGAAAAATCCACTGTTACCATGTACAACCAAATTAGGAAGTATTTTGCATTTTTCCTTGCACGATACACTCGTCCTCTTTTAAGAAAAAGATTAAGCTAAGACAATTTCTGAAGAAGGACTTGAACAGAAAGTGGATTGAGAGATCATAAGTAGGTAACAGTTACTCAGTATAGTGAAATATATAAACAGTGTAGAATATAAAGTATTCCTGATTCAGTGTAGAGCTTTTTGGTTTTTTTTTTTTTGTTTTTTTGTTTGTTTCATGAAGTTTACATATTCTAAACTGAAAACGGTTAAACAAAAAATTGTCATATGAAGTTCACAGGGTGTACCATTCTTCCTGAAGCTTCATAGAAAGAAAATATACCTTAACACAATGTACAGTAAAGGGGGGGGGGGGGGGAAGGAATTGCTTTTCAGTATAATATGGGCACCAGGAGGTCGGATTAATATAGCTAAATACTGACATTTACTTTGGGCAAATTAAACATTTCCCACACTGCACTGACTATACCAATTGGTTCTCCAACTACAGTACAAGCCAGTGAATTAGTTTCATGAAGCTAATTATGTTGTATCCAGGGATGGAATTACTTTGACCAAAGTGGTCCTTCTAAAAGTACAGTTTATCTCATCTTAAAATGGGTCTAAATATGTGAGAAGAATTGTACCTTTGGATTGCCTGCTTTTCTTTGTTGACTATAAGGGAGCCCAAGCTGCCTAGCTCAGAAGTATCTGCTCAGTGCAGATACTTATAATTAAGTGAAAGTAATTTTCTTTGGAAACTCAGCTTTGGATCCTAACTATGAAAGCTATAAAAAGTCAAACAGGAATCATTAGGAAAGGAAAAGGAGGAAGTGGATTACAGAAAAATTGTTGGAGAGCATTGCTTGTGACTGCTTGGAAATACAGCACTCTTTTAGGAGACCTTAAAAAATAATAGTTGAGGAGAGACAGAAAACCTTTCAGGGCAAGAGAGGGAGAGTATGGAAGTTGGGATGAGAAACCTTTTGTTTCCCAAGGCAAAAAATATTTACCTGGGAGATTATCAATTCTGTGGGGTAATTCTGAAGGTCATTCTTTTATATTATTTATGTGTGTATTTATTTATCTACTGTAGTGAAAAATATTTTAATTGGAAACGGATCCTAAAAGGTCGTCATATATTTCCTTTTCCATTTTGAATGTATTCATACAAAAACATACAAGCATTTAAAAATGCACTTTCTTTTCCCTGCAGTTGGGGTACATTAAAATGTGGAAGACTGAAAAGATGAAAAAAAAAAAATAGTGATTTATGTGTTTATTTATATCTGTGTTTGATGGAAAGAACTTTCTCCTTATTTTTCTTTTTCCTTTTTAAAAACTTTTTTTTTTTTTCATTTTAAGGCTAATCTAGTTAAGTAAGCAAACGATTGCTTCTGAAAAGAAAAGATGAAGTACAGGGACCATGTAGTTTATATTGTAATTACAAAGTTTCAACTTTGATTAATTTATAGTAATGAGCATACAAACAAAATGGGAGGATGAAAACCTTAAGAAAAAATAAACCAGAAATTGTGCTTTGCAATTGTGCCTCAAGCATCTTCAAACTTAGAAACACTTGCTATATAAAAGAGCTATTGCAAAACTTGTGTGAGCACAAATGTCAGTGAAAGGATTGTATTTCCTGAAAAAGAAACCACAGCAAGACAGGCTGAGTTTCTACTGTGAATTTGAAAAGATGAAAATGACTGTAATACTCAGATTTATATTTTTTATTCATGAAAATATTATGTGTGGAAAAATAGCAGAAGTCTATGGGGAAAGACAAAAATGTGAGGAGTAAGTGAAAAATCTAGACAAGTTCCTAGATCAAATGCTAGAGAAGTTGATTAGAAAAAACCTGTAGGTATTTTTATTGTTTGTTTGTTTTTCACTTAGAACAGGAATATTATATAAACCATAGAAATGTGAAGAGGTCCATATCAAAATCTGTAGAAAAAATTCATGAACTACACCATCTATCCTAAATGTCATTCTAAAAATAGGCAATGCAGGATGAAAAAGCTATCAGACAAGAATTTCTGGCAAAAATCAAAGAATACCATCGTTTGTGTCCAAATCAATGAAGAAATCTCACAAAAGGCAGAATCTGTACGCGAAATCTGTAGGCCAAACACTTCTTTAATTTCAAGGAGTGAATTTACATCATGTGAAAGAGCAAATGAAATCAGTATAGGTTCATTACAGAACTACTATGCAAATTAATTAAAAAAGAAGGTGCTAATTTTTCACAGTCTCGAGCCACTTGGTATGGTCTTAACTACTTGCATTTAGAAGTGGTCTTCTGAAAAAAATGTGGTATTTATAGAAACATGAAAATAAAAAACACTTGCCTCCTCACTTCCTGAACTATTGGAGCTGGGTAACAAGAGTATGCTATAGGTCTGTATCATACAGAATGCATCATGATCCATCTTCAAAATATTTCAGCTGTGGGTTTTTTTTGCCACGGCTACTTTATGACTTTCACAGAAAATATAAGCATTTTGCAAAAATGTCTCAATTTTGCACAGAAAATTTTAAAGAAAGAGTTAAAATGTATACAGAATCAAGGCTCAGAAATATAAGCAAGTCAGCCAGTCTCTCTATCTCATGTCCTGAGTTTCAACTCTACTAATGTTATTCCTAAGAAATATGTTGTTCAAGTCCCCTGATTCTGGCTATTCCACCACTTTTCCAGCCAAACTATTCCATGTTGCTTCAACATGTGGAAATACTGGAAAGATTTTCCTTTAGTCCAACCTGACTCTTTCTTCACACAGTTTAAATCCATTAATTTGTCCTAATGATTATGGACTTGAAAAATAAACTTCTCTCATTTTTTTAGGATGTTATCAGGTACTCTGGCATTCTTCTCTACTTTAGCAAAATGACCCCAGTTATTTTGATCTTTCCTCATAGCTTGTTTCTGGACCTCTGATCACTGTTTGTGCTTTTCATTTCTATCTCTGAAATGCAGCACTCAGAATTGGATATCAGGCTTTAGCCAATGCCTTATCACGAAAACCAGAGGACTAATTCATGTATCTCATAGGCTAAATTTATGTTTATATATCCCAGTATGGTGTTTGCCGTTTTATTTTTCTCCTTTTTTTTCAGCTGTATGTCAAAACAACTCACTTAAATAATGAAAAAAATCAGTTTAGTCTTAATTTTGTAATACGTAATTTTTTTCCTGCATCCAGAAGTGCTCTGATAGTTGTCCTGGAAGAAGTTACTTTATTTTTCTGTGCCTCATTTTTCATATTTTTAAAGCAGGAATACTGACACTACCATCTTTCTAGTTTTTTGAAAGCTAGCTACTACAATGTGTGAGGTAAAGATTTGTATTTTAGATTATATACAATATTTTAGTACAATGACTTATTATTGCCAATTCACTATATTTCCACTGTAAGTTGTTTGTACTGTTTAGGGAAGTATGAAAATTTTATATCATTTTTTGGCATATATAGATGTATACACACACACGAGCTTCTGAAAATCCTGCTTTATAATTACCACTGTTCTTTACTGATTACCTCAAATGTAATTGTACCACTAAATGATTTATTGCTTAGAAGCCTCCAGTCTTACACTCTGAGACTGGATTCATCAAAAACATAACTTTGATTTTGTTGTACTGTTGCAGTTCATGTACTAACTGCCTCCATTTTTACAATAGTTAATTTTTGCCACTCTCTACCAGTAAAATCCAATGATTTAAAAAATCTGTGAGACTGAGCCAAATGTAGGAAGGTCTCTCAGACACCAGTATGGACTGAAAACTCTTGGATTTATGGGTAGAATGCAATAAGCAGAGGAATAGCATTTTAATTACAATAAAAACATAGTTTACATGCCCACTACACACTGAATCCAGTTGGAAAAGAATCTACTAAACTCTTATAAAAGGCTACACACAAGTTTTTTAGGGTCCCTTTTGAAAACTTAACAGATAATTGGAGTGTGAATTTTGATTTAGAAAGTTATGCCCAGGAAGCTGCCTGACATGTCCTGATGGCAATGTATGATCCCTAAAAGCAATATTCTGCCTCTGAAAAAAAAACTTTTCTGAAGAAAAACAAAACAAAACAAAACAAAACAAAACAAAACAAAACCAAGCATTTAGTATTACAAGGGGATACCAAGCAAACTTAGAAAAGTCAGTAGTAATAAATCGACTCTGTTAATGTCTAAGATATCATATTTTAGATCTTGTATTGTCTGCTGGTTCTGCCATACCCCCTAAAAACATTGTGGCAGAAGTCCTAAGATCAGCCCTTTGCTGCCTGTTTCCAGTAAGGTTCTGCAGTAGCCGATGACCACATCTACTGGTGCACCACTAACTGTGCTCATTGTCCTGAGTTTAGGTAAGTCCAGAATATGTGCCTGGCTGTTATATGAAATACAGAACTAAAGGGAGACTGTGGACTCCTCATCATGGGTACCACATAATACTTCTCACAGTTTGATCATAATATTTTTATTCCATTGCCAGGTCTCCTTAACTAACCTGATATATCTGATAACTTCAAAAAGTTACCTCTAGGTCTCAGTCATATTCAAAAGGAGTACCTATTCACATAAGGTTTCCGTACAACACATGAGTGAAATATTCAAAAGCAAACTAACGATGAATGACAGACAAAAGACAGCATTTAAAATGCTAAGCCTAAAGCTTGTATCCCAGTCATCGTGAGCCTTTCCCTTACCTTATCCCAGCTCCCCTACGTAGCTTTCCAGGAGATGAACATAAGAGGACCATCTTCCTTCCTCCTTACTAGCTAGTGTAGTACCTTTTTGTCTCTTGTACAAACTTGCCCTCTGACCTCACCCTTAAACATTCAAAATGCTGCAGACTAACACATATGGAGATAAAAGCCTGTCTTCTTAGGGTATTTTGTTATACTCACATGGCATTCCCTCTTCCCTAGGGTCTCTCACCTTCTTGCTGCAGCTCAGAGCTGTTCTTTCCCAACTTCAACAAGTGTTTAATAGCAAGCTCCCAGCTCTGCAGAGCTTCAGGCCACAGTATAGATATCTGTTTGAACTGCTAACAACTATTTTTCCCATACATTAGCATGGAAGCAAACTCACTATTTATGCACCAAGATCTTAAGCACCAGCTGAGCAAAATTATGCACAGATTGAGCAAAAGGCTCTAGTTATCATTTTCAGTGTGCAGAGATGTTGATAATATCTCTCTGGCAGGAAACTGCCCATAATCACTGATCGCCAAACCTCTTACTCTGATTTTAAGAGTGGGAGAGAGAAGGCAATTTTAGTTTTAGCTGTTCCAAAGATTCAGAGCAGGAGCCATACTGGATGATGGTTTAGAAATGATGTACTGAACACTGATCTTCAGCACAACAGTTTCTGACACCGACAGACGTCACTTCAAGGTTGTAAGGTTGTTAAATGTTTCTACTGTGGATATAAGATGCCACAGGCCAGAATATTGTCCAAATCAACCAGTTACTTGAGATGGTGAAACGAATCCTCCAGGCCAAAAAAAGAGATAACTTTTAACCTGGAAATTTAAGCCATATATCAAAAAGTTGAACAAAATTTAGAAAAAAAAAAAAAAAAACAAAAAAACAAAACCCAAAAATTGATAGAATATTTTTTATAGGAAGGATGTGATCTCCTGTGGTTTCTAAGACTCATTGGTCTGGAAGAATACTGACATGAAGTTTGAAAAGATTTTTATGAAAACTCTCTGACTATGATCCATACTCACATACTCAGTTAGGTGAGTCAGAAATTAAGTCAGAAATTAAGTCAGAAATTAAGACTCTGGCCTGTATTAAGGAAATCCATGTGTAAGGGTTTATTCTTTGCAATTAAATTTCAGGATATATCCAATACAAAGGGAGGCTGTGCAATTTACAGGTCATCTCCTATGATACTGTGTTCTGATTACAGCCAAAGTCTGAAACCTTTTTTACATTCTCAGTTAATGTGAGTTGACTGAATAGTTTTGTTTCACTTTTATGTTATATATATTACCTGCTAATAAATCTCACCATATGTCTTCATTTCAATCACACAATTTCAAAATTTATTTTATTCAGTTTTCTTTTTTTTTCAGGATAACACAAATATTTCATCTGTATTTCTTCTCTTTGTTGTCATCTGTGATGGACAGATTAACCTCTAATAATTTCATAAAACAAGAAAAGTATTAAGGGAAAAATGTATCACAAAGTAGACAGCATATTTATTCCTCTAAATCCTGCCACATGTACGTCTGTACATTCTATACCAAAGTCATACAGATTTTTGTTTTAGAAAGGTTATATACAAAACTCACGTTCAAGAGTGGAATTTCTGAAACCTCTAGTGGGAAAATGTGTCTATAATTATTAGTCAAATACTGTGTAGACAGAACATAGAATCCTAGAATCCTAGAATGGCTTAGGTTGGAAGGGACCTTTAGAGGTCATCTAGTCCCACCCCACTGCAGTGAGCAAGGACATCCTTAACCAGATCAGATTGCTCAGAGACCTGTCCAACCTGACCTTGAGTGTTTCCAGGGATGGGGCCTCCAACTATCTTTCTGGGCAACCTAGGCCAGGGTTTCACCACCCTCACTGTAAAAATTTTTTTCCTTATACCCAGTCCAAATCTACCATCTAGTTTAAAACCATTACCCCTTGCCCTGTCACAACAGGCCTTGTTAAAAATATTGCCCCCATCCTTCCTATAGTCCCCCTTTAAGTACTGAAAGGCCACAATAAGGTCTCTCCGCAGCCTTCTCTTCTCCAGGCTGAACAACCCCAACTCTCTCAGCCTGTCCTTGCAGAAGAGGTGCTCCAGCTCTCAGATGATTTTTGTGGCCCTCATCTGGACCTGCTGTTAGATGTAAAAATGTAGTTCGAGGTCTATATATACTATTGAAAACTCAGTTTAAAAATAGGGAGTGAAATTCTACTCCCTTTGAAGTGCATTTTATTAGATAGAAAATAGGAAATGTGATTCTAGCCACATTTTTCTGTTTTCCCTTGAAGTCCTATGAAACCATAGATGAAAGATTTGCACCATCCATGAACTTCACCATGATCTGGAAGGCAGCTGCAAAGTCACTGAAATCCTCACTTTTGTCACCATCTAACTAGAAGTTCTGTTACACAGGAATGGAGCTTGTTATCTGTGGGATTTTACCAATACAAGAATACATTTAAAGGAAATAGTGTCCATTGTTGCGAGATGTCCCGTGACATTTTGTTCCTATTACACTAAATCTTTCTGTACTTATATACATACATGCACTGAGTGATAAAATAAATTGATTTTTGTTGTCACCAGCATGTTTTCGATGTGCTGCTGTTTCACTTTACCTCTCCAAAAAGAAATTTTCTGAAGTACGTCTTCATGAAGTGAGTAGTCAGGGCTTGCATTGTTGTACGGGAAATAGTGTGGGCAATTCATCGTCAGCCTCCATCTCCACACTTCACCGAGATTTATTAATTAATAAGGATGTATTTTCCACAGAGGGCCAAGAGGACTCTAGCTCCCCATTAACAGTAGCTTGTAGATGCTCACATTCCCTGTTACATTACAAGCGCGATGCTGTACGCCTGCTTTGTCCTCTCATCAGATTGTGGCTGTGTCCAATCCTGACTGCTATTTCTGCTGTAATTGCAAACAGTTTGATTTCTCAAACAATCTCAGCTCTTGTTATGCTCCCCTGGTCCTCTTATGGAAAAATAATTTGTTTTTCTTTCTCTGCCTGCAGATTCTGTAAACATCAGATGGTATTTTGAAGTGTCCCCTCCACCCCCCCCACCCACTCTTTATGGAGCCTGTGGTGACTGATAGGACCATGAGGTGTGTGCTATTGGCAGGGTATTCTAATAGACAGGGAGTTTTAGGGCTCAGACACAAACTCCCCGAGCAACTTCAATCCATTCACGTAGTCTTACCTGTGCTTCAGTTGAATAAAAGAGTAAACTTATCTTCCTTTAAAATGTTATGAGATGTTTGCTTAGTACTTTGCTATTTAAGCACCTATGTGACCTTTGGGTGGATTGCTATTCTCCCCGTTCTCTTTTTGTTGTATTTATGTTCTTAAATAAATATCTAAATCATAGGAAAACTTCTTAGATTCCTAGAGTCTGTTTCCGTTACAGATCCATACGTAACATAGCTCTAATATTAAGGGTTATGCGTTTCTATATGATGCCAAGGAAGTGTCTTGGAAATTATGAATGATGAGAGAAGCTTAGCCACTTCATTTTTATACTGTTGATAATGTTTATGTTGTGTCTTTTTAATTAAAATGATGGAGGGAGATAATTAAAAGGATGTCCTTTACTTATAGGAAATGCCTATTTTAGCATGTGTTTTGCTGTCAGTCTTTTGCAAGACTCGTCCTTGACGCCAAATGCCAAAACATCTTTTCTATATAAATTATTAAGAAAGAGCACTGCATATATTTTGCACCAGATAAATTATGCACCCATTTTAATCTAGATGAGAAATAAGGAATTCCTATTCCACTGCACATCTGAATTTTGTATGGAATTTTGCACATACTGTGATGTTGGGCCCAATATTTTATGCATCAGCTTATCTCATGTTTTCTTTATAAACTGCAGAGAATCTGCACACTGAGTTATGTGTTTTATAAAAGGGAAGAAAGAATCCAAAATTAAAATAATGTAATCAAACAAGGTGGGGAGGTTTGTTGTTTGGGTTTTTTTCCCCTTTTCTTTCTTCCCCCGTACCTTTTCCCATTCTATTTTGAATCATTTTGAATCTCTTCAGTCACATGCAATTTCACAAAATAATTTCTCAGTAAGAGGCTGAAGTTACAAAAAATCCGAAGTACCAAATCTGATAATTGAAATGCTGCCCTGCTCTCCAGCCACAAACTTTTGCTTATTTGAAGTAAACTCAAGCTAACTTTTTTTTCTTTTTTGATGTGTTGAATAATGCGGTTACCTTATTAATTTTCACCATGGTTTTAGTTCTGCCAAGATTGCCTCTAGCAAGGGATATTGATAGGAAAAGATGAGAAACATAAAAGGTTAACACAGAAGGGCAGATAAACAAATAGGGTTTGATCCAAAGCCTGTTTGAGTCAATGAGAGATTTTTCCATTGACTTCAGGAGACTTTGGATCTGACCCATCGGGCATTTACTTATCGATACAGTGAAATGCTGAGCAGGTCTTATGAAATGTCAGTTGTCCTCAGCTACTGTCTGTGTCAGAAAGAGTTAAGGGGGTTCAGTGCCCTGGAGATCTTTAGTATTTAAAAGTTAATAAGAAAGTATATGGCTGAAAGAGGAAGAAGGGGACAGAGACCACATACATGCAGCTTCTAAGAAATCCTGTTAGAGTCAATCAGACCAAGCAGACACAACTGCTTTGGTGAATTAAGCAGAGAGTGAAGAAAGAGGCACAGAAGCAGCTGAAGTAGAGGAGGGAAAAGACAGCAAAAACCAAACAGAGTTTAATAGGAGAGTGGAGAATGGAGGAAAACTTAGAAGAGAGTTGAAATTAAAGATGAAGCAGGAGGATGAATACCTGGTTTTGTCTGATTTTTGCCTCCTGAACACTTAGCATACAATGGGACTTAACATATTTTTAATTTATATTTTTCACTCTCTTTTTAGCACTATTTAGTTTTTGATTTTGATTTTGAACAAGTCCTAAAATTGCATGAGGTCTTTGGGTCATTTACAACCTTCTGTTTCACACACCACTTCTGGGGCCTTCCCCAGGGGCTGTATTTGAGAGGCAAATGAATTTTGGACACAGCTGATGGTATGACATGAAGCTCTTTTTCCTTTGCAAATTTAACCCTTTACTACATATAGGGTTTTTTTCTATCCTCTTTTCTACTGTGTCAGAAATGTTCTTCAATTTTGAGATGTGGGTTTTATAGAGATACAATTTCAGAAAACTGATGTATTATTAACAGACCACTAGCAAAACAGGAAATGCTGGTGAAAGGCAGAAGACCTGATTTGTGTTGTTACATCTTGTAGGTCACTAATCCTAAAAAGTGTCAAGAATATAATTCATGGATTCTCATAAATCATACTAGAAAGGACCTCCAGAGGTCACATAGTTCATCTGCCTGAATAAAGGCAGGATCAAAAATTTCTAAACTATCTTGTAATTCTGGTCATGTAGACAAAAAAAGAAAGTCACGTTTTGCATTTTATAAAGAACTAAAATAAGCTCATAAAACCAGCAGCATTTTTTATAATAAATAAAAAAATAAAGTTGAATGCAACTGGACAATTATTTAAAAGAATAGCAAAAAGAAAATAATCATAAATATTGAAATTTGATTTACTTACTTTACTACAGTGCCACCTGTCCTAGCAACATCCTGACCTGCTGCATGTGATATTTTAACCTTTCATGTATAAGCTTTGGTGATGTGGAAAATAGTATTGCTTTTCTGATCTTCAAGGTTGAGTAATTCTTTTTCCCTGGGCCAAAATGAGGTCTATGAGCCTCAAGGAAGTAATGAGAATAATGTCAACACTTTGAAATTTACCTTAAATTGTGCATTGGTTTTGTTTAAGTTATAGTGCCAATGTCTAAGTATAAAAGTCAAAAGAAGCATGAGAAATAAAAGAGAGACTGTTGAGCTGATATTTCTTTTGGGAACTGAGAAAGAAAAATAATCTTAAGGATCTGATATGAATGACATTTCCAGCCTTAAAGAAGGAAAGAAATATGAAAATAATTTCACAATGTTTCTCTGCATTTTTCAAGTTGTCTTAAAAACAGATTTAGCAAAAATAATGAAAAAAATAAAATAAGCAGAACAACTTTCTCATTTGTATTTCAAAATATTGCAGTAAACAAGAACATAAAATACAGTTCACTAAGACTTCAGAGATGAGATTCTTAATTGCAAATATTGGAAGATCAGTTGATTTCAAAAAAGTTTTATTTTAAAAAATATATTTCATTATAAGTGATGTTTCTTCCAAAATTCATATTAAGATACTTTAGGGACAGGATAAAATTTTCACAAGTAGTCATGGCTGCGACAATTTGATGATAGATGAGTTCAATAGTACATCACTAAACATGAGGTTTATTTCAACTGATTTCATAATCTGTCTACTTTAAAGTAGTTATGGATGTTCCCTCTATAGCTATAGGTAGAAACACCTGGAAAGGACAATTCAATGACTGATATATGAAACAAAATAAATCATACTCTGGACTTATCTTTCTTCTTTCTCTTTCTGCCTTTCTCTTTCCACTTGTGTTCTTCTTTATCTTCCTTTCTCAAGATCTTTCTCCTGCTCATCTTCTTACTCTATTTCTCATTATTCTTATTTCTCTTTCCCTCTTTTCACTACAAGGGGAATATATATGACTTCTTAGATTACTTGACTAGCATTCGAACTAATGAAGATCTGGTAAAGGCTAAACAGAAAATACCAATATTTTGGCTCTGCCATCATGTAAACTGGTAATATTCTTAATCATCAACATTTGATGTTGATGTCATATATATATACATATGTGTATATATATATATATTAAAAAAGACATAAAATTTATGCAAGACTCAACACTGGGGATCATAAGACACTGATCATTTTATTAATAATCTCACTAGATGTGGAATTTCTTTTCCATTAAAAGAAATCAGTCTGAAAATTATTTATTCCAACTATTTGGCAAATGATTTTCTTAAAGAAACATTTACAATTAATTCAAGGAGAAAAACCTTTAGGAAAAACATCTTACAAATAAGCTCAGGAAAGTATTTAAAACAGTTTCAATGAGATTTGGGTTTATGTTCAGCAGATGTGTTACTCACTTCTAGTATGTTGATATATTATCAGAGTGTGTATTTGTACTGTTTTTACTTAGGAGGTTGACACTATTCCTGGAAAAGAAATTGAACTCTTTGATTTTCCTTTAAAAAATCATATTTGCTCTTCCTTACT
The DNA here is from genome assembly GCF_963921805.1 of Phalacrocorax carbo. Classification (NCBI taxonomy): domain Eukaryota; kingdom Metazoa; phylum Chordata; class Aves; order Suliformes; family Phalacrocoracidae; genus Phalacrocorax; species Phalacrocorax carbo. Next base: position 9,028,550 of record NC_087548.1, on the reverse strand, counting down.
CAACAAGTGGAACAACACTCTTTTCCTAGCTTTTGTCTTTTTTTTCTTTCTTTTTTCTTTTTTTTTTTTTTTTAATGAAAACAAAAGCCACCCAGACAGTGTCTTTCTGAAGCAACTTCCCACACTTGTGCTTATGGCTGCTTAGAAGCAGACCTCAGCTGAGTGCTGGCCTGTTACTGTGGTACTTGCTGCTTCCTGTACATCCACTTTATGTGCTCTCTGCGTTGTCTGAGGTCTGATATGGAGGTCATTATGACATCTCTGCCTGAGAGGCATTAAGAAATCCATTTTAAGTCAGTAAAGAACCTTTGTTATCATTGTTGTGCAGTATGATTAATAATTTTGAGGTTTCTTCTCCCCCCCTACTCCTTCCCATACGTTATGTTAGTACGAAACTTTGACCTTGCAGTGGAAGATAATAACAGAACATATCTGTGGTATCCATATGATTAATACAGCAGTCTGGGAGTCACAAGGAGACTTATAGAATACAAGTAAGATGCTTGAATACACCAATGATCTCATTGCGTTATTCACCTTTTTACTAAATAATTTATCAGTTTAATGATAATGACATTCAAATATCATAATTACAGCCAACTCTTTAAAAAAACATCAATTTAAAAGCTAAAAATGTAGCAGTTTTTTCTTTCTCCCTCCCTCTGCACTTTCCACCATTAGCTATTAATGCCAAAATATGGTCTTTATTCATTCTACTGACATAATATAAAACCAACGTAGATTTCCCATTTTTCATAAAATTTCCATCCGCACTATTAGTTTCACTGATAGCAGGCTGGGAAATGTTGTTAGGCTACAAGATGGACGACACTGCAAAACCTCAGCATGTTAAGAAGCCATAAAATTTTATTCAGTTCATTTACTGCTACAGTCCAGTAACCCTATAGTAACAGTGTGCTATTTTTATTGTGTATTTATTTAAAGGTTGAATATTCCCTCTACTGGGCCATGTAACCAAATTACTGTGGTTTCCTAACGAACTCTATTGTAAGAAGTCAAGGGTGTGTATCTGACCCATGGGTCCTCTTTCTTTCCGATATTCTTGGGAAAGTAGTCTGTGGTTTCATAAAAGAAGACTTAAATAATAAATTAAAACAAACAAACAAACCAACCAACCAAAACCAAACAACAAGCCATGAATGAAAAAAGTTTGCCTTGAGAAAGAATGTAGGGGTAGGATCACTGGGTCTGAAAAAGAAAAATTAAGTCTTTTACTGAGATGTGTAGAAACACTATTCTCACAGGCAAAGTCCTTTCATACTGGTGTCTTGAACCCATTTCAGCAGTGTGAAGACCCCATTCATCTCACTACATGCAGGCTTCTGTCCTACAAACAAATTAGTTCAAATCCTGTAATTTCAGGTAGTGACTGAAAACTAAGTATTAATGGTAAATCTTTTTATATTTATTAGCTCAGGAAAATGGCCAAAATGAGGGACAGAAAGACGGGGGCGATGACGCATAGATACATGAATCCTATTATTTTCAAACCAGCCTGTGTGCAAATCACTTGGTTTTGTATGTTTGTTTTTATTTATTTCTTTATTTATGTTGTTAGGTCCTCTGCAAAGCCTTGTGTCAATAACCTTTCAAAACTTGGTTAGGGATTACAGAGCACATCCACACACACAAAAAAAGAGGCTCCTGTTCTTTAAATATTGCAAAGTAGATATGAAGTTTAAGACAGCTGACAACAGGTAATGTGATAAACAGGTGGAAGGCGCACAAGGGAAAAGTGCAATGTTTAGAAACAACGTCGCGAGTGGTGGTCACAAGATGAAAGCATTGCTGACTTTCATAAAACAATCACAACAGACAGGAGCTTCAAAGCTTTCTCCAGCACACTGATGAATTCCAAAAAGTTTGTGTAATTCTGCACAACAGGCTGCTCATCCAACAGGTTCATCTCAGAGAGACCTGTGCTATTGGGTACGTGCAATGGCAGTTGACTGATCAGGCCAAGGCACAGGCCAAAAGAAAATGTTCCATGATCACTCATGTTATTAAATTGTCAGGTGAGAACAAGTCTAGTTTATCCACTGCTCTGTCAGACTTCATTATGACAGTCTGGAGTTCATATAGTTTTGGGCTAGCCAGTAGTCTGGATATAGCTGGATTTTTTGAGAGATAAATTAATGTCCATGATTTCAAGCTAGGCTGGACCAGAAATCTGTTCACTTCTGATTTCAGTTACTAGCATATCTGTAGTCTGTATTTGCTAATGTGTTAAAAAGAAGGAGGGTGCCTGCTGACTTGGGTCACTGACATCATGTTAGTGAAGTGAGAGTTGCACAACAGAAGCTGTTATTGTCAATGAAGGTGAGGTTCTTAAAGATAGCCATGCGGAAACAGGGCACCTAGGTTATTTTGTTTATCTGCACTCCCTATTCAGTCAAAAAAAATCATATCTAGAGAGAAATTAATTCCACTGTCAGTCATTTATCTTGCCACAGGCTAAATTGTCCTCTGGAAGTACTTCATGTCTCTGCTGACTGTAAAGAACCTAGATGACTACTTGAAACCTAGATGACTATTTGAAACCGGATGTCTAGCTTCTAGATGGCTATACTTACATGAGATGATCTTAATGCATGACTAGAAGTTGCCAACTATACCTAAGTAATGAGAAAGAATCTGTTTAACATAGAATAAAGTAGATGTTCATAAATTAATTATGAGACCCTCATAAGGACCAGGCCCAGCTGTGCCTACCAAGGCAGATCCTTAGCTGAAGAAGGCGGCAAGCTGCCCTTTAAAAAGTCCTGCTCATATGAGCAGGAAGGAACCAACCTAAAATGTTATTAATAACATGCTATATACAATCTGTGGTTCAGGAAGTCCCAAAACCACTGACTACTGGAAACTAAAAATATAACGGGACAAACAACTTTGTAATTTCCATATATATCAAATTCTTTCCATAGCCACCTACAACCTAGGTCAGAAGCTAGATGAAAGGTCAGATGGTTTGTATGGACATTCTTATACCCACACACTAATACATTAAAAAACCCCACAAAGCAACAACCCCCAAAACACCCTAAAGAATCCCTTCATAATTCTCCAGCTTGCAAATTTTCTCTTCCATGTCACACAAGCCAAAAATTCCTCCCAGGAGCTGCAATAAAGTATATTTTTTATAAAGATACCTTATTTTTTTCTAACAATTTCCAGCAACAGAGAGTCTGCTACCTTTCCTTGCCAAATGTTTTACCTTTTGAGTTGTTCAGAAAAATTTGTTTATTTTTCAGGAAGTTGTGGCATTTCAACATAGATTTTGATTTCCAATCAAAACACAAAGAAAAAGAAGTTGACATTTGAAATCTTTTCTCTGAACACCATCAATTCTTTTTAAGAAATAAAGGATTAAAATGTTGAGGTTTTACACTGGTTAACTGCTTGAATTTTATGCTGAAAGATCATAGTATCATAATAAAAAATAGATTAAAAATGTTAGGCTGAGAGTATGAAATCATTAATCTATAATATTATAAATATTATTTAAATGTACATTACTATAACAGAGCAGTCTGAAGAAAAGTACTTTACAAGGTTATGTAAAAATTATTATCTTTACTTTTTCAAAATGAGACAGTTTAGGATTATGAAAACAAACTAAATTCAAAATGATGCAATGAGAGCTTTTCTCCCTGGCAAAAAGTTGTTGGAATGACACTTTCCTGCAAAACATTTCAGTTTGACTGTTTCATCATTGTCACATGTAGAACTACTACGGTTTTTTTGTCAGTCCTGTTGATTTTCGTCAGATTTTGAATAGCATTATGAACATTTGTAATTACATACTCTGCCCCAAAAACCATCTCAATATTTTCTTCTGAGTACAAGATTTTGTGGTGAGCAGAAATTTCTTTTGGGGATGAAGGGGGGGAGGCTGTACAAAGAAGAGGAAACACAAAATACAGAAGCAAAATAATAGCAATAATAATAAGAAGAAATACAACATCAAAACAGCAGCAACATTTCATTCTCTTAAACCTTAATTGTATTAGAAACAAAATCCAGACACATCTGCTACAACCGGAAAGATGATGATTGCATCTAGTATTATGAAGGTATTGCTTTCTACTAGAAATGGAATGAATTGGACTGATAAAAGCATATTGAGTTTGCTCCTCCCTACCCCCAAGCAAGAATAGAAAGGGAGCAAGATACGTCCATTTACATTAGGGTAAAAGGTTTTGAATGTATTTATTCCAAAGATCTGTGTTAAAGACTGAGAGGTCATGGGGAATATGCCAGAGACATTTCCCAAGGGACAGGGAACATACATTAAAATGAAAAGAGAAACATGAACAAATTAATCAAGCAGTGACTATGGGTGCTTTCAGCATCTTTAACACTGGTTGGGGAACATTTAAGAATCGATATGTGTAGTAAACAATAGCCTCTTATAGCAAAATGTCACACACGCTTCCCAGAATGACTAATATCAAGATTCAAACTACTCTACTGACCAAAGCAAAATGAATCAAAATCAAATAAGTAAACCAAACTGTGTGATGAGCTGTGACTGAATACAGCATTTTTGAAAGGGATGACTTCCCCTATCAAGAAGCAGGACCCTGCTTTTCACAAGAAAGGAATATCAGACACCTTTTAGTGCAGCCCCTTCAGATACAAAGAACTTCATGGGATTGTGAGGAATGAATATGTTGCTCATGAAGACTGAAATGTTATAGTACTGTGAAATGGCACTACCAGTGCGAAATGAGAAAACCCCAGATTTCCCTTTTGACTGGTAATTTAAGAGATAAATAAGGAAAACAAGGATTAGAACACAGACCTCTTTTCTCTCAGTGGAGTATCAGAGGCATTAGGCTTCCAAATGATGTTTTCTTTTTCATGCTCTCTCCCTATGAATATTGATGAGCCAGTGTGTAGCCAGGAATGCCTCAACAGGAGTCATGAATTTACGTATATTTGGGGGATAGGGCCTGTCCTTGGGTAACAGAAGATGCAGAATTAAACCCATTCAGGCTCAGGAAGCCTGATTCTTAAGTAAGTGCTTTAAGCACTAAGTTATGCAGAAGAAAACATGAAAACTAAGAATAAATCAAAAACATTGCAGAAAATTTTACCTCTTGTCTCTTAACAAAATTCCCAGACCTGCATGGTATTAATCTTTCTAAGTGCTGGTTTAAACAATGAAATGTGGCATGTAATGTCCCAGTAAAAATCCTTTATGTAAGAAAACTGAATGCACCGTGATCTTCAATACCTGTTCTTACTAAATACCTAGGAAGCCAGGTGGCAAATGTTTACTCTGATCTTACATCAGTTTAAGAAAAGTAAAATACAGAATGGAAATATACACCTATCAAAGCCACCATAATAGAAAAAAACATGATGGGGATTCTTAAGAAAAGAACCAAAACATTCTGTAAACTTAAAACACAGTAAGGGAAAAATAAAAAATCTGAAAGCTATAAAGAAAAGAGGACAAGTGCAAACCTCAGAAGAGCCTTTTACAAATCAACATATCCAACATATATTTCAGGGAAAAATAAAATAAAACAAAACCGTAAGACTATTATTCAAAAATAAGATTCTTTGCCCCAAGGCTGTAGCTGAGGCTGGGGCTCATCAACCCTTGCTCCCCGCTGACTTAAAGAGAAGAATTTCAAATAAGAGAGTTTGAAGAACAAAAGATGTGAATCTCAAAGCAACTAATGAAAGAAAAGGAAGACCAAGCTCCGCCCCTCACCCTGAGCTAACTCAAGAAATAGCAAAATTGTATGAGCACAGCAGAGCTTTTTTTTTTTTTTCTTTTCTTCTGCAAACTCTTGAGGAAAAGAATGAAGAGTCAGAACATTCCTGGATGGAAACTTCAAACATGTAAAATCAAAAATAAAGGTTCAATAGGCAGATAAAGTCTCCTTGAATATATCCTTCTATGTATGCATGTGTGCAAGCTCTCCTCTTTTTTGTCTCTAAAGGTATTTCAGGAAATATTTTCTGAAAAATCTTTAAAGAAATGTAACTCACGTTTCTGCTTCTGTACGTCTTTTCTTCACCAAATGTCCCTTACACAAAAGTCATAATTACTTAATTTTTTTCAGGCAGTGTCCCAGTGAACTCTGAAGACTACTTAGGTCACATGTGATTCCCAGAGCTCTTCTTCTTGCTGTTTGGATATCTTTTCCAACAGTTAACTTTTACTTTAAGAAATATCGCTTTCATGAGTAGACTTTTATCTGAGCTAGCCAGGAATATATGGTCCAGTGTTCAGTATGTTGATGAATTACAGTGTGGAGTGATGAGGAAAATCAAATGTTTTCAGACATTATCAAAGCTGCTTTTTTGATCCAAGTGAACATTAATGACAGTGTTTCATGAGAAAATCTATAGTTCAGAAAGTTACTGGAGAAAAACAACAATTTTTTTACTATGAGAAACAGGAAAACATTAAGTCATGACAAACCAAATATGTCACTTTAGTTTATGTATATTTTTATATTTTAATCTTTATTTCACAAATTTTTTTAAAATGCATTTTTTTATTATTTCTATTTAAAACCAGATTTTTTTTCCAGCATATAAAATCCTTAATTAATACTGAAATGAGAATTTTTGGAGAGCTAACACTTGAACAAGTGAAATCTAATGCTGTTTTGACAGGTTGCAGAGACGTGATCCTCACACAATGCCCGGTGATGTAATGGATCTATGACGGCTCAGACAGTAGTACTGAATAAACAGAACTATTGCTAACTCTTGTCTGACTTTAAAACAGCGGAGGACCTGGCAAGAAGATATTTGACAAAGTACTTTAGTACTCTGACATTCTTAGGCGTGTCTGTGCTGTATAACCCAATGCCAAGTCAAGATGTCAGGCCATTTATCCTTATGTCTTCAGCAATATTTTGACACTGTGCTAGGATGAAGGATGCTTACCCGTCTTTCCTACACACCTCTTCCCCCTAAATGCCCTCATCTCCCTAGATGAAGAGTTGTCTGCACAACTCATAAACTGTAAAACATTTATTTTCTTCTTAATAATCAGAGGATGAATTTCTGTTACAACTCAGTCAGTTATCGTTACACAAATTCAGACAAACCTTTGGTGTCTCCAGGAAACAGTTAGTGCTCTTTCTTGACTTCCTGATGGGCTCCTCTGTTCCACAGGGACTAAAGCCCATCGTTTCATTCCAGCCCTTGAGCTGATTAAGAGACTTAAGTGAAAGGTAGGCTTTACACAACACCAAAATTGGAAGAAAAGTTATTTTTGCCTTACATGAGGTTAGCAGTTTAGTTCACAAAGCATTCTTGAAGAGCTGTATTGAAAGCTGGGAAGGTAAGGCAGACCAAACAGCTGTGAGACAAGTGGACAGACAAAATCTCATCACTGTGGGATTACCACATGAAATTATGCATTCCTAGGCTGCACTTTTTTTCTTTACAAACACAGAAACTAATTCATTATTTGCAAGATTCTTTGTGTTGTCCTTCTTTATCATTTAGCTTCTGCCCCAGAGCACGCTGCAATTGCAGAGTGTCATGTCTTCATTTACCTATGAGCAATCAATGAACTGTAGAAAGAGCTCTAAGTGTTCAGATTGTGTGGCAATGGCATGGCCATTCTATGCCTGCAATTATCAAGGCAATTATTGCCTTAAGGAATGCAAACACAACAAATGTTGATTTGAAATGCTTCTCCAGCTAAACCACAGAAACAACTGCACATAAAACTTTAAAGGTAATAAGGGTCAAATCAACCCTTGTCAATATTGTGCCTACTTTTGTCAAATAATAGCACTTGACAGCATGATAACCCCATTACTTTGATTTCAGAAAAAGAACATGGAAAGTGAAAAAAGCTTTTCTGAATTCCCTCTAGCTCATATTTGATCAAAGAACTCCAGATAAAAGACTGAAAAATTGTTTAAAATATATAATAAAAATCCTCCATATTTCAACTATCATAAAAGTTACTACTAAGAAGAAGACAGCAATCTTTTTCAATGTGATGTAAATTTTTTGAAAGTACAAAGAGTTTCTTATCTGACTGTTACCTCTTTAAGAGAAGGCTAGGTATATTTTCGTTTTGTTTTATTTTAAATTTTATTGTCAGCAAAAGTATTACAGGAAATCTGTGAATGTATGAAAAATCCTGAGATGTATTCAGTGTATTCAACCAATTAATTATTTAAGTCTAGGGAAAAAACTTTTTTCCCCCAGCCCCACTCTTGCTGAGGATAATTGTAGGCAACATAGTATTCCTTGCCTATATGTTATGCAGAAACTTGGGTATGTAACTTACTTTCACATCACTTCTGTGATGGCCAATAGAGATCCTTTCTTCCTCATGACTCTTGACATGGCTGCAGGGAAATGAAAGCTGAAAATGCTTGAATAAATAGAATATAGAATATTTATTCAACAATTGAGTTATTTAAATCTACATAAAGTATGAGACCTGTAAGGCAAAACTTCTGTCTGCAATTCTCTAGGATTTTTGGAACCTATTTGTTATATAATTTCCTTAACTGCTTACTGTGGTGTTTGAATCTTCTTATTTATTTTTCTTGAAATTACTACAGCAAGATGACTTCTGGAGAAAAACCTACACTGAGACAGGTTTCACTGATCAATTAAAGCCCCATTTTCTCTCAGCTTCATAAGTGTAAATCAGGAATAACTATTGACCACAGCAGTTGCAGTAATGTCATTCTAGATTTAGTGACATAAGTGAAAGCAGAGTGGAGTCCCTGAGGTTCTTTTTGCTCAGGTGGTAATATTAGATCTATTGAAGTGACAAATGGATATTCACCAATGTTTGAATTCTATTAGTTCATTTCGTCCTTCACAATAATTTTAACATCTGTGATTGTTGTTTTCCTTAAGGGGGCAAAAAGGATGGTAAAAAATCTTTGAATAAAAATGCATTGGCTGGTTCTGTGCCTCAATTATTTCTCCTTAATTTGTTGCATGATTGTATATCTACAGATGAAAGTTGCAAGAAGAAAGGAGAAATCATGAGTCAGATGACTCGTGGGATAACTGTGGGATAGCTCTGGCTGTGACTCATTGTTTCAACGGATTTCACCTTGTTTACCTCTGCCTTGGTTTCTCCATCTACAAAACAGGCATGATAATAAAGCTCAAAAGAGCAAACTGTTGGCTTGAATTTACACTGATGATTCTTCACAGCTGTATTGTGCAGACAGAGGCTTTGCAAGACGCTCAAAATATACAGCCTTCTGGGAGGTATAGTGTTCTGTACTTTTTCAGAGGGCTATATGAATTACAATGGGTTAGTGTGGGGGACTTTTAAGAACAAAACAATGGATTAATGTTTGTTCTGACTCAGATAATAAGCCAGTCTGCAAATAATGAGTATTCAGAAGAACATAACCTGATCTGGGAGTTTTTTCATGGTAGTTCCATGGACAAATTTTTAATTCCTTTCTGAGACAGTGAATGCTGACTGTTCCCTGAAGCAGGATGTCCAATCTCCTATAGTCATAATTATGCATGGGGCTTAGGAAAGTCACAGTATCCTTGTAAGGAAATGTTGAGGAATTTTAGAAAACCTTTTTTTTTCTTTTTTTTTTTTTAACTCCTTTTTTCAATTAATATTGGAGCCAATAATACAGTAACAAACTCATATACTTACCTATATAATTATAAAGGAGGGTATTTGGAAGATAGCTATGTGGGTTGTTGGAAAGATATTTTGAAACAAGAACCTGGTTCAGTGTATGATAGATTTGAATGCCTAGGTTAATATTGGCATAGACTTATTTTTAATGTAATGTGCAAACAAAATGCCAAAGCATTGCATTTGGTGCTACCAACTATACAGAGAGCGTAAAATCAGCTAAAACTCATAGCGAAGATGGGGAACAGTACAAAGACTTAAAGCAAGATACTTGATGGCAGAGCAAAGTAGTTTGTGCAGAACAGGCTTGCTCAGTTTGTTTTGTATAATGCCTCACAGGAATGCTAATGAAGACAACAGGTCTCATTAGAAGAATATACAATTGCTTTAATTTGTTTCTTTTTTTAGAAGAACAGATACAGTTTTCTGTAGCTTGAATAACATTATGAATGTGATAAACAGCCTGGGAAACTGATCCCAGTTGGCCCTTATAATGCAAGTTAACTTACACTAAATCTATTCAGAAGTATTTGAATAATTTCAGGGGGGATTGATCTTTATTGCTTTCTGTTGTTGCTTTTTTGGGGGGACAAGTGGATTACAGCAAACAGCAAAGTTAATTCCTTCAGCACTACTTCTGTCTTGATCGAAAAATAAGAATGTCAAACAGCTTTTAAGAGAAATCCGAAGATATACTTATTTGCCTTCTTGTTGTTATACAACAGAGTTTTTGTGCACAACTAAATCTAAGTAAAGACATTTACAGGAACATAATCTGTAGGTAATCTTTTTGACCATGGCTTCAGAGTCTGCCATGACTGACACAAATTAACCATTTGTCACCTGTCTTCAGGAAAGAAAGCATACAGACACAGTCCTTGAGTTCAATGTAGGAGCAAATGCATTCTGCTAAGATTCATCCTGCTAAGACGTATACTTTTGTTTATTACAGAATTCTGCAGATTGAGCTAAATAGCTAGACAGAAATTTAAGAGATATCCATGCATATTTATAAAAAATGGGAATTTTTTTGTGTGTAAAAACATTTATTTTGACAAAAGCGATGAAGTTTTCTGGAGTCCAGCATTAAATTCTGGTCTCAGAGAGTCACATGACCTAGATCCTAGCTGAGATGTCAGGATATGCACAGGGATGATAGAAAACCAGTTATAGGTCATTGATTTCAATGTATTTTTCCATCTAGATACTAAGAAATCAAACAGATCCAATTTTGAATCTGCATCAGAGTAAAAACTAATTTTGAAACAATTCTTTTTTTCATAAAATGGAAATGTTGTTTTCTAGACAACCCTAATGAGCTGTCATAATAATAACAAAGCATATGCTCATGAGATTTCCTGCACAACTTTGTAACACAAAGAGGTTTATATCAGATTCAAAAAAGCCTCATAAGTTTAGACATTCATCCAAATGGCCTGACTTCAAACTTACTTCAGTTAGATTTCTCAAAATATGCATGATGTAAATGAAGGAAGAGTAAGACAGGGTATTTCCTACAGTCATCTATATAAAGCAGACTTAGCATAAATTATGTGTTTCAGTATACTCTGTAACATAAGGCTTTCAGTAGAATTAGTTAGGACAATTGGTTGTTTGTAAAAGATATGGATCTAATGCATGTAACAGTAGATAACAGTTGTTACCAAAAATGAGCCTACATATACATAGCTGTTTGCTAAAAAAACCACACTTAACTCACTTAACATTGCATTAAGTGAAATGGCAAAAATATATTTTCCTGTTAAGAATAAATTCTGCTCAACTCCTTTTCACCCTCCACTCAGCAAGTTTGACTTTAGCCTGCTTTTAATTTCAACAAACTTTTTAGCAGTGCTTGCTTTCATTGCGTTGATGGCATAATGTGAGAAGACTCAGGCAGTGTTTCTAACCACACAACAATTTTCTGTCACTGAAAACAGGGCATCTTTTAAAAGCCAAGAGGAGAGGAACTTAGAATGAAGGATCTAACTGGTAGAATGAGGAATAGTGAGTAGAAAAACGATAACAAAATGGAATAGAAAAAGAACCTGGGCTGAATTAAATAAATAGCAATAAATCAGAAGAAAAAAAACACACCTCAAAATATTCATAAATAGGGGCAAATAATTTGTGACAGCCTCAGACCTCCAAAAATCTTAAAAATATTTTTTTTATTTTTTTCCATCAGTTTTGAAAAACTCAAGAGTAGTTTTGTAATTAAGTTGCGGAGGTAGCACTCAGGAAACTGCAGTTTATTTATTGTCTCTGTCAGATTTTCTTTGCAATTAGAGAAAATCCCTTAGATATTGGGATTTAAAGGCCCTGATGGCAGAATGAAGACAGTAATATTTCTCTCTCCACCCCTAATTTCCAGTCTTGTTCCTTTAGATTACTTTCATTAAATACAGAAAGCAAATATGAAAAGATGATTCAGTACCTCCATGATCTAACATGGGAATATGGGCAAGTCAAGTTCTGGCTCCTGTATTGATGAATATTATATATACAAAAGGAAACAATTTTATGGGAGAAAATTAAAACTATCTCACACACATGCGAAGGCTGTCATGCTTATCCCAGCCTAGTTGTGTTCTTCAGTGTAGGCCAGTATAAACAATTTCTGCTGTGACTACGAAGAGGCAATAGGCTCCATGCTGACCTGGTTGTGCAGGGTCTCAGGACTATTCCAGGCTTGTATTGACCTGAGGTGATCTCAGCTTCCTTTGGCTGTTAACAAAAGTTTTTTTGTCGAGTGGCTATTGCCTAAATTCTTTCAGCTTAGCTCTCATAATACTATATAAGGTAAAGGCCTGACAAGCTCTGTAATCACTGAGTAACAAACATTAATCCATTATGTTAATTGGGGCTGGGGAAAGTTAACGAATAACTTAAGCTAATAGGTAATTTAAGGTGATTTAAGTTTGGTAGGAATCAGTGAAGAAAGAGCAAGAACCTATTAGAAAGCTTATAAAAACATCCTCACGAAAATCCAAAATTAAGAGAGTTGAAATCAAAGCCATCATTATAGCCCTCTGGGTTACTTTTTATTAGGAACTGGATTATTTGGCCATGCCTTAAACTCCCATTATTCAGGAAAACTGAACTGGTTGACTTTACAAGAGTATCTGAGGGTAAACTGAGGGAAGGGTTAGAAGCTGTAAAGTTTGCATGTGTCAGTCTTAATTGCATTATTAAATGGAAATGTTACTGCCAATCTCTTTGGAATAATAATATAATACTTGAATTTTGACAAGACTGGGCTTGATTTAAACTAATAATAAATTCTTAGCTGCTAGTTTTGTTCCATTTTGGCCATAACAAGATTTGTAGTGTAACACTAGAAAGACTGTAAAGCAAGTCTTCCTTGAGCCTTGTCTAGGTATGTGATGTGAAGTGGCTAGCCTGAATTTACCATGGTAAATTTGTACTTAATAAAGAAGATTACCTTTATGATGAGATGACTAGTTTGGTAGGGAGTGGAAGGTAGTGAAAATTCTTTACCTTAGCTATAGCAAGGCTTTTGGGATGATGTTCTAGAGTGTCTTTGCTGTAAAATTAGGGAAAAAAAAAATTCTTCAAAGCCTGCGTAAGCTCTAACTTCTAAGTTGGCTCCCTCACACAGCCCTGAGCGGGGTGTCACAGAAGATGACCTCCAGAGGTCCTTTTCAGCCTAAATTATTGCACAATTTTATGAGTACACCATCCTCACTATATTCAGCAGAATGGTTGTTTAAGAACTCCTTTAAGAAATGTAAGTCTTAAATGCCTACAAGTCTAACAAAAATTTGGAGATCATTCCAATGAACAAATTGATTTGCACAGCAAGAAATTCATTTCCAGTTCAGCATTACAGCACAATCATAGATCCACATCCCTAAGTAATTATACAAAGCTTATTTCCCTTCTCTCTTCAGGAAATGAATGTATGACTCCTAACTGCCAAACAAGGAAAGCAGTTGCTATATGAACGCTGATTCTTACTTGCTTGGGAACTCAGAGGCACCTTCAATAGAGCCCAGCTGTCTCAAATTCAAGAACAGAGATTTATTTCATCTTTTTTTCCTGACGACTGGAAAATACAAATTCAGCAGAAAGACTAAGATTCAGTTGATCATAAGTAAATGGCAGCTTAAACAAAGACAGTTGGGCAGTAATTGTTTCTGTGTTTTCGGTGTTTCCTTTCAAGATTTGTCACTGACTTTATCACTACATGTTCTGTGTTGGCTAAGATTATGGTTAGACACAGTAAGAAAAACAATTTTGAATTTTGCAGTCTAAGCCGTTCACAACACACTGTTACCTGCACCATTTTCCAAGTGGTTTCTTATGTCCTTATTTGTTGAACAAGGAACCTAAATTCTGCACTCAGGCTGAGTATTTCCCTCCTGAATACTGTGAAGAAAGGCTTTTAATATTGACATTGACTAAAAGGTGAGGCAAGATGACCAAGAATACCTGAAAAATACCTGGACCTGGTAAGGAAAAATTTATTCCGGACGCTGGGGTTTGACCAGAACACACTGTATCTACAACTTTGTAAGAGCTGTGAATTCTGTAACAATGTAATGAATTGAAAAGTCCCAGTGAGTTCAGCAGGCCAGGTCCTTGATGTAGATGAGTCTGGTGGAAAGGAAACCACATAAAGGCCAGTCTAGTCACTGACAATTCCTTATCTACAGCTGAACATAATTTTTGTAAATGATGAGGGCATATATCGTAAAGTAACAAGGGGTGGGACTCACCTCTACTTTTACCTGTCTTGAAGTTAAGTGTCTAATTTAAGCTATTCCCTTAGACTCTCCATAGCTAATGGAGAGATACAACTAAGATGAATCACTTTCTGTGGCTCTCCTTCTTAAATACCCATCATAAAAAGGGATGAATTGCCCTCCAGAGGCACTAATCTCCGGCAGTTGGCTATAGAGGGAACTCTGTTGTCTAGCTCAGACTAAACACCTAATCTGTTCTGAGATGCCACTGTACCTTTTTGTGAGACAATTATCTATCAAATCAAAAGAAACCACTGTTGTTTTCAGATAAAGAAGAACATTCCAGGTCTGAAAAACAAATGCCAGGACTGTTCTGTAATTTAGGCCATACTATAGGTTTGTTGGTTGCTTTCTCTTAGCTTTTTTTTTGCTTTCAATGATAAAAATGTTGTAAGGAAATTAAAATGTCGTGTGAATATCCACTGAGAGCAATCCCATGAGAACTCCAAAGCCAGGGTTTTGAGCACCTTGAAATTGCCCTTTCCTTCCCCTGTGTTGTTGCATTACTTATCCTGTGTTGGCTTCACGCTGTTCTGCACAAATCAAAGAAACATCTTTAACAATCAGCCAGGAAACCTGTTTTCCTACCAATCTGTCTGGTTTCTTGCCTTGCCAAGAGGAGAATGCAAATTATTTTGTGCATAGAGTTGCAAAAGCAGGGTGGTTCACAACTCTTCTGCGGGTGATATTTCTCTTCAACAAAATAAGCAGCTAAAACTCCTTTCCAAATTCAGTATCATTTAAAAAATCTTCCATTAAAATCCATGATCTTTCCAAGCAATCAGAGAAACAGAAGGTGAGGTATTGCTTAAATTTATTCTTGGTACCAGGGTTAGGAGCCCAGATTTCCTCCACTGTGGGAAAGACTGGAACAGTCTTAAACTGACTTATAGAAATGCTATTGCCTGACCTCCTAATTTAAGAGGTTATACAGACTGGGCACAGATTTCTATTTGGAAAGGATCTTAAGCGGACAATAGATACTGTTTTATCATTCTCTTCCTGTGAATTTTACAATTAGATGAGGAAAACACAGTGGATGTTAATTGCGACTGCCATATTTTCTGCAGCTTTAAATAATAGTACATGTTAAACTGGTGTGATTCATACTTATTTTAAAGGGATTAAATTGATCTGCTTTTCTGAAATGAGAGAAGATACCCCTGCCCACACTTTCCAGGTATGTTGAGGGAGGCTAAGAAGTTGGATAAGAATAATTTACTGAGTTTGCGTTTTAGTAATGTAAACAACAGCCAGAAAACACTTCTAGTCCTAAATCCTTGTGAAGTTTAGCAGCATCCTAATGGTCTCACTTTCTTCACTTTCCCTAAACTTTGTGGAATGCTGTCATTGCTAATTCTGTGAAATACGTATAAATTCTGATGTCTCTGAGAAATTCATACTTCATTTGTTTGTGGTTAAAATTAAATGTTTGCATTACATTACACAGATTTAGTATTGAAGGAAGGTTGCTGAAGGAAATATTGCATCCCACCTTTAGCTCAAGAAAAGACCATAGATGCTGTAAGAACCTGACAGTGCAGGATCTCAGTCCTTGTCCAGGCTGTACTGACCTCAGACAGTCTTAGCTTGCTTTAGCTCCAAGAGTATCTGTCTTTTGGTCAAGTGCCTATTATATTAGTTCAGGTTTGTGAGTGCCATATGCAGTAAAAGTCTAACAAACCCCTATAGTCACTGAGTAATAAATGATAACTTTGTTCTAATGGGCTGGGGGAGATCAGTGTACAACATTCAAATATTATCTGGATAGAATGAAAAGAAAGTAGACTGTGTGCGAGAAAATTTATACAAATACATTTGTGTCAAGTGGATTCAAACAGATCAAAGACCAGGGTGGAGGAAACACCCACCATCAGCAGCATGTTCCTCCCAGTGGAAGACTCAGGACGTGGAAGGTTCATTGTAAGCCTTCTCCTCCTCGCCAACCTTTCTCCTTGAGGAAAACTGATGTTGTTGATTTCAGGACCTGGAGGAACTTAGAAAGGTTAAGCACAAGACCAGAGAAAAGAGCTAGATAAAGGGCAGTTTCAAAATTTAATTAAACATTAAAAAAAAAAAAAAATTAACCACCACCCCCTCCTGCCCTCCCAAAGCTCCAAAACACTTTCAAGTGCTTTTGCTGAAATTAACTTGAAAACTTGGGAGTTTTGTTTGGGTAATGCAGAGTACAAGATGTAGCTCACAGGCTTTATGCCTCCATCCATCTTTATGAGCTGGTCACATCAGTAATTCCATTTCTTCTGCATTGCACCTCAGCTGGATGTATTCCTTACTGTCTTTATAGCATCACAAAATGAGACGGGTATACATATATAATGATAAATAGAAATAGTCAAAAATCTAAAAGGGAAAATGGAGTCCTAAGATATACGAATTCTGAGGCACTCCAGGTATAATTTCTGGGTTTAAAAAATAATTTTTAATATTATTATCTAAAACTGAAAATTCCATTTTCTGTAGGGATTTTGTCTATCCACCGTATGCTGTAACTTTCTTGTATTCACCAGCACCCTAGCACATCCAGTTTTATGGAAACAATGAGGTTTCTTGTGTTTCCTCTTACAAAATATTTCACAGTTTGACAGATCTCTCCATCATAATTAAATATTTTCTGATGTCCAGTCTACAAATTTCTCTGCTTAATTTCCTCCTGTTAATTGTGGATCAGTCCCTTTGGAATGATCTAAATAATTCTTGTCCTTCTCTGTTGTTTACTCCCTAGAATGAATCACAAACAACGATCATATCTTCTGAAACCCATCATTTGGTTAATACTTATTTAGTTTTTAGGCTACACAGAGGAAGCCTGTGTGGATACAAGGTTGATCATCTGAGGGTTATCCTCTATTTGTTCTTTTTAGTGAGTAGCGGTGCAGAAATGCATTCCAGATTTGATCAAAGGTATCTAGTATCTTACTCTGTTCAAAGGCTGCTCGTTCATATTTTACAGTTTCAAGAACAGCATTGACCCAGCAATCAATATAAGATGTTAAGATTTCTCTTTTTTTTTTCACTGTCCTTACCTGTAGTTGCTTGAAGGGAACAATTATGTTTACAAACTGTCACCACAGATTATTCTATTTTTTATAATTAGGCCAGCAATTATCATGATTCAAACTTGAAGCAGAACTGTTTTAAAGTTAGTTAATATTGTTAGTGTAACTATGGAAGACTACTTTAGATACAAACCAGCTGTGTGAAGTATAGCAAGGAAAGACAAAAGCACTTGCAACAACCAAGCCCTTGAAAAATAAATGCAGAGGTAAAAAAATGTCAGCTACAAATTTCAGAAACTTATTCCCCACTATTCAGTCTATCCCATAGCATTTAAACCTCTGAACTATTTACCATTTCTCATCATATGCATCTAAGCTTTCTTGAAAACTAGAGTAAGAGTTGTTTTTTACACCTAGGAAATTCCCCATCTCACAGAATCACAGTCTGTCACATAAGTAAATACTAACACAGGGTATTTTAAATAAAAAAAGCAGAATCTAATCTGACCATCAAAATGGTGAATGTTTTCTTTTGTTCATTTCAGGCTTTTCTTTTCCCTGAGAGACATACAATTTTTGCTCTAGGGATCTACTATTCTATTGCTTGTGATGAGTGTAAAGGGCAGAAATCTTAAAGGTGCAAGACTCTGAACGCCTGGGTGTATTTTTAGGGAATATAGAAGGTATAAATCTGAGGTTTGAATTTTGTTGTGCAGCAAGTTAAGTTGTATCATGTGGGGAGCCTCCCTTTGCTTCTCACCAGCGTCTGAGGTGGGTGACACATTCCCTGCATTCAAACTCAATGTACAAGTAATGAAATATTTACTGGACTAGATTGAATATACAATCATATTTTCATAGTCCTGGGGCTAGGGCACTCACTGGAGGGAAATCAGATGCCATTTGCCATGCTGAACACAGTAAAGGAATTTGAAACCAAGTTCCTTGCATCTAAGAAGCCTAAGATCACCAAAGGCTAGACTTCAGGTTTATGACTCACTTCTGAGCCTCTTTGGGACACCTCTTGTCTTGTCTCCCCCTCCTTCAAAAACAAAGACCTATGTACAGCATTTCACGGTTGCTGAAGGGACCGTTTTAATATTTCTGATACTTTAAAAATAGTCCTATAAAAGATGAATTTTTGAATCAGTTAGTGGTTATTTGTGTGGTCTGAAACAGTCACATTTTAAGGAAGGCAAATAAATCCTTGAGACATTCTTTGCTTATTCCCCTTTCCAAAAATTGTACTCTACTGATATCTTCCTGAAGAGAGCCATAATGTTGATGAAAAACCTTTTGGGTAGTGCCACGGGACACCTTACAAGGAAAAATATATCTGCATGTACAGCTAGTTAGTTAATGCTAATAAATGTTTACTGCTACATAAAAATAAAGTAGCATTGATCAGTAATGAGGTTTTTTTGGTTAGCTATCCCTTTTTTTTTTTTTAAATGAAGTTATACACGTCTGAATCATGTCACTGTTGAAGCTGGGGATGAGGCTTAACATCTGGCTGGTGTTAACATCTGGCTCAGGTGTTAAACTTAAAAAAGTGATAGTATGTGAAAAGACAGCTTTATTTTACAAAAAGGTTTTGGAGTCCATCTTTTAACAAGTATCTCTACTGCTGCCACCTACTGAAGAAAACAGGTCATTCCTATTCAGGGGCATCAGTAACCCAGCAAGAAAACTACCACTGCCTGTGCATTTGGTCATTCGAATTACGAATGTTATCTTAGATGCAGCATGTGTGAAGTTAACTAAGTGTGTGCTAGTAGCCACTCACTTTTTATAAAGCAAGTCCAGCGAGTACTTTCTTGGAGATACTGTTATGCTGTCACCAAGTGAAGCTCAACAGGTGATAGGCTCGGCATCCGCCTCTGGGAGAATCTGAAATTATAGAAGTTTATTGCATTTCATTTATCATGTCGTGCTTGTTAGCATGCTGTTTTATAGGCACATTGCTCCACAGTGTAACCATTTTAGTGTGCAAACTCTATGTTTTCAGTTTAATTTGCAATAGATATGATATAAAGATAAACGAGATGGTGTTTCTTACCCACCAACTGGAATTGTCCCCAGCAGTTTGCTAGCCATCAATCATAACAGGGATGGAAGACCTTCTGCAACACACATTACGACCTCCTTATTTGCAAAGACAAAAATGAAATAAAGAGAAATCACTACATACAATTTCACTCAGCTCTACCTATTATGGATTACAAATATGCACGGATTTCATATCCCAGAAAATTACTATTGAGACAAAAACAGAATCGGTGAACAACGTACTTGTCTGCATTATCTCTCTTAAAACCGCACATCTGGTTTGTAACCATGATTTACTGATAAAGTTTGACCAACACTCAGACTAATTTTAGCTAAATTTTGACCCTTAGATGAGATGTTTAAGTATTTTGCTTCTCTCCACAGAGACACAGGGTTCCCTCTAGCAGTAATTAATAACAGAAAAACTATTTGGAGCTTTAACTAGGCAAGGTACCTACAGCAACTATCCTCTTCTCTCAGGTGCTTCAGTGAGGTACCTAAAATTGTAAGAAATTAAAATGTCTACGAGACCAATGGGTGACACAGAAAACGATGATTGGTAAACTCAATGGAAAACAGAAGAACTGCATTTATACATGTTCCGTGGTTCTCTTTGCCAATATGCCACTTCTCACCTCTGTATGAAAGGTGATGTTTTACTGGACTGCCAGTCCTTCCTGTTTCAAATGAGTTCTGCAGAGAAAGCACTATCTCCTATTGTAAACAGGCAAGGAACATGCTTTAAGTACCACTTCAAGTATCACTTCCTTCAAGGTCAAGATTGGTGCATCCCTGTGAGGAAGAAGTCAAGCAAGGGAGTCAGGAGACCCGCATGGATGAGCAAAGAGCTTCTAGAAAAACTCAAATGGAAAAGGGAGGTTCACAATATGTGGAAGAAGGGACTGGCCACTTGGGAGGAATATAGGAATGTTGTCAGGGTATGCAGAGATGCAACGAGGAAGGCCAAGGCCCACTTGGAGCTAAATCTGGCAAGGGATGTCAAGGATAACAAGAAGGGCTTCTTCAAATACATCAGTAGTAAAAGAAAGACTGGGGAAACTGTGGGACTGCTGCTGAACGAGGTGGGTGCCCTGGTGACACAGAATGAAGAGAAGGCAGAGTTACTGAATGCCTTGTTTTCTTCAGTCTTTACTGCTAAGTCTGGCCCTCTGGCATCCCAGCCCCCAGAGGACAGAGAGACTATCTGGAGAAAGGGCTTCCCCTTGCTTGAGGAGGTTTGGGTCAGAGATAATTTAGGCAAACTGGATCCTCACAAATCCATGGGCCCCAATGGAATACACCCATGAGTGTTGAGGGAGCTTGTAGGTGCTGTCACTAAGCCACTCTCCATCACCTTTGAAAGGTCATGGAGGACAGGAGAGGAGCCTGAGGACTGGGTGGTAGCCATGTCACTCCAATCTTCAAAAAGGGCAAGGAGGAGTACATGGGAAACTGTAGACCAGTCAGCCTCACCTCCATATCTCGAAAGGTGCTGGAGCAGTTCATCCTGGAGGTCGTCTCCAGGCATGTAGAGGAAAAGAAGGTTATTAGAAGTAGTCCACATGGATTCAGCAAGGGGAGATCACGCTTGACCAACCTGATATCCTTCTATGATGGCATGACTCGCTAGGTAGATGGAGGGAGAGCAGTGGATGTCATTTACCTTGACTTCAGTAGGGCTTTTGACACTGTCTCCCATAACATCCTCACAGACAAACTGAGGAAGTGGGGGTTAGATGAATGGACCATGAAGTGGACAGAGAACTGGCTGAAGGGTAGAGCTCAGAGGGTCGTGATCAATGGGGCAGAGTCTGTTTGGAGGCCTGTCACTAGTGGTGCTCCCCAGGGGTCTGTGCTGGGTCCAGTCCTGTTCAACAGATTCATCATTGACCTGGAAAGTTCTGGGCTTCCCAGTTCAAGAAAGGCAGGGAACTACTGGAGAGAATCCAGCAGAGAGCTACGATGATGATCAGGGTCCTGGAGCATCTCCCTTACAAGGAAAGACTGGGAGACCTGGGTTTGTTCAGCCTGGAGAAGAGGAGACTGAGGGAGGATCTTATCAACACCTATAAATACCTAAAGGGCGGGTGTCAGGGGGATGGGGCTGGGCTCTTTCCAGTGGTGCCCAATGACAGGCCAAGGGGCAACAGGCACAAGCTGGAACATGGGAAGTTCCACCTGAACATGAGGAGAAAACCCTTCCCTGTGCGGGTGCCAGAGCAGGGGCACAGGCTGCCCAGAGAGGCTGTGGGGTCCCTTCCCTGGAGACATTCACCCCCCGCCTGGACGCGGCCCTGTGCCCCTGCTCTGGGGGTGCCTGCTCCAGCAGGGGGTTGGACAATATGATCTCCAGAGGTCCCTTCCAACCCCCGCCATTCTTTGATTCTTTAATGTAAGCCATATTTTGATTTCATACTTTTGCTCATATCATGTATCATTGTGAGAATTACTTTAGTTCTAAACAGAACATTTCCTTGCACTGAAAAAAAGGTATTTTTATGACCAGAAACAGTGAAGCTCATTCCTTTTCAGTTAATGGACCATAATGGATATTCAGCTTAATTTATTGATAAACTTCACATAAGAAAGAATATAATATTTAAATAGAAAGTGCTCCATAATTATTATATTTTAGTTAGATTTTATATTAAAATAAATCTTTATAGCATCATAGGTGCATTATGATAGAGAATCTATTTTTCTTGCAGGTTAAATGTTTAATCTGTTAAGAGTTTTCAAGAAATATTCATTGAATAAATTTCTTAATGCATTTAATATTGTTATTCTTGTTATTACTGTTATTAGTGATTTTAATGGCTAAATATTGCTTTTTCTTTCCCATAAGTATTTCAGATTTTGGCTTTTTCCACTTCCAGTAGGACAAGGATGTGATGAGTAAATCAAAATGAGAATCAACTCAGATCTATCAATATGTTTATTTTGCTTTTGTTTCTTTTCTCTACCTTAAAGTTAAATTCCTCATTGAAGATAAATATTAAAAATAAAGTTTTTATTTTCTAAAAGAAAACATTTCTTCCCCTCATAATAGGTTGGAAATCAGCTTTCCAAAAGGTTTCACATTAAAGAATAAAAAGAGAGAGGAAAAAATATGGGGGGGGAGGGGGGCAAAAAAACCCCAGCAATGTTTTTCAATGAAGTAGAAGTGAGTGGGACAGGAGAGGAACAAAAGTGCTTGAAAAAGCATTTTGGTTTCAAAAGAAGTGGTTACGATGTAATCTGGCAAATATGAATAAGACTTTGAAGCTCAAGGAATCTAAACTGGCTTTCTTTTCTTTTTCCCCCCTAAACCTGCTGACAGAGGGCAGTGTATATCATTTTGTCCAAATCAGGGCTTTGCTGGCATCTGCTACTTTCAGATTAGTATTGATGATGCTTAATATTTGACTTACCTTAAATATTACACAAACCTCCTGCTGAATGTGAAAGGTTACAATATGAATCAGGTAGAGGTGAGAACAAACCAGTTGATTTGCAATACCTATTGTGAATGACACGAACAAATCAAATTAAGAGGGTAGCCAGTATACCCCCAGAGCCTAAGAACAACATCAGGTTTAAGAAGTTAATTGTTATTCATAATGGTGCATGACGTTTTTACACAACCACAAATGAGTTACCCTAGAGGATATATCATTTTATTGCATTTGTACCAATTTCTAGGTTTTATATACTCCTCATTATTGGAACTGAATAAACTCTCTGACCATGGCTGCTGATTTTCTGATTCTGATCCATTCTTCCTAATTTCAGACAGCACAAGAAATAAACAAATTTATAAAAATGGCAAAAGCCATCAACATGCCCTACTGGTTGTCCCATCACTGATATTTTCCTCCTTGGTCACTGTATGCAGCATCTCAGGACTTTCCATTTCTCCAAAAGGCTCGTACTCTGGTTTTGATATTTTTTTTTTTTTTTTGAGTATTAAAAGAACTTGCTTTTATAAAAGCCTGGTTGTCTGCTACTCAGTACATCTTCTGTTTCCCAGGTTGCTCATCTAGAAAATACCGCGTGACTAGAAGTTCACTAATGTTAACTAATACAAAATACCTCAAACTATACCCCACAAGATTGAACAGTGGCTTGCAAAAAAACAGTTGCAGTTGAAATACGCACTGTGAACACAGGACTTGGCTGCAAACCTCTGGAGCAGAGAAGGGTATCAGGTAAGACTAAATCAAAAACATGAGTCCTTACAGTTGGTTGGCCAGAAAAAGCAACAAAAGTCAATTCACACTGGTAAGAAACACAAACCACTTCTTCCACTGGGTAGATCTCTCCTGGGGAACTTTGGTCTAAGTGGGAGAACTTACAGCTAAAGGAGTATAGATTGTCCTGCAGTAGTTTTTATTTGTTAATATCTCTTGGAAAAGGTGGGTATGAAAAAAGCAACAATAAGGACACAATATGATTTTAATAAAGAAGATGAAAAAAATTAAGAAGAGATGAAAGAAAGATAAAAAATGTGTTTAGCAACAGATATGTGGCCATAAACAACACGGTTTGCCTTTTCTGTCCCTTTACCTTTACAGTCTTTACACTCTACTGTATTGGTACACAGATGCATAGACTTGTAAACGGTAAATGCATATGTAACCAACAAGAAAAGAGAAAATTGCCAAGATTCAAAGCAGAACTAGGTCTTAGAGCGATCCTGCTATGGCCATTGTATTTTACCTGAAATACAATCAAACACCTTGATGACTACTATAAAGTATGAGAAAAAGGCTAAATGATCTACTGTACTTTTCATCAGGCTTTATGCTGTGAAATCACTGGAGAGGAAGACTCTTTTTCCAAGCAGATAACACAAAAAGGGACAAATCCTGATGTGGCTCTCTCAGCACAACCATTCAAAGAGCAGCAATAATTTATAAGTACGGTATTTGATGTACCATTTTTGGTCTCCACGTGCTTACTTTAAAATTCCGCCAGAAGAAAGAAAAACATCCTTGAAACATGGCTGCAATCATCTGTATAAAAGACAGTTAGTAATACCTAAGTATCTACCTGGATGCCCTGAAAATGAGAGTATGCAAACCAAAACCAGGAAAGAAAAGGAAAACAAAACCTGAAATGAAACCACTAAAGCTGATGCAATATAGAAAAGGTTCTTCACTTGCTTAATTTGACCATTTTAATGGAGCATGTTGTGGTTGTGTTCTGGCTGTTCATGTGAGGAACTAATGAAGATGTTTTTCCCTTTAAGGGGCTGGTGGGATCTGGGGAGTCATCGTGAGGTTAGTGCTCAGGCTAGTGGTCTGTTCAGCCAGATAAGCTGTCGGCGATGCCTGCAACTCGTGCTGTGCAGCAAGGCTCTGTCCAACTGTATTTCCGAAGGGATGCGTGTGTTCCATGTATGCAACAGCTGTTCCATTACCTCCCTTAAAATGACTTCATAAAGCAAAGAACCTTTTCCCAATTTATTTTAGTTGCTCTCACTGAACAGCTTATCTGGGTCTTGATCCGAAGCCCATGGAATTCAATGGAGAGACTTTTCATTAACTTTGTAGAGCAGGCATTAGATTCATTAAAGAAACAGACATAGGCTTATTTCTCATTTCTTTTGACAAAAGTCCCCAATGTCTGCAGCACTGAGCATACTATACCCTCTATTTTAGGTAGAACTGAATATCAATGGGAAAATTTCCACAGGTTCAGTGCTTTTGCTCTGTTCATGTATATGATGAAATTCTTATCCAAAGTTAAGTCTGATAATTTTGTGTGGTGATTGGGCTTAAAAATCTTGAAACAGTACTTAAACTCATTCTTTTTTTCTAACTTCGTTGACGTTTAAAGAGTCCAACTGAGATAAGAAGTTAAATAGATGAGAGAAACAAAGCTTAAGTTTTGGGCTGAGTCAGGAAAAAGGTAATTTGGATGTACTTTCCACTAATTGTTTTTTCCATATAAGTCAGAGAGTTTTAAAAAATATTATTTTAAAATGAATTAAAAAATTTTAATAAGGTGAAAAAAGTTTATCTTAGTAGTTCTGTAACAAAATTTTTAATTTCTTCATTTCATGACATATTTCCCTCAATAATAAAGTTTATAAACCCGTTTTGCTTTTCTTTGCATTTTGGAACCGAAGTAAAATGAAGTAATAAAAAAAAATATCATGAAATAAAAAAACTAATTCTCACCTCGGTTGTTAATTGTAATTTTCTTTCTACACTGCTAAAGTAAGTGACTGTTTGAAAGGTCAGGAATTGAAATTAAATCACAGACTGCACTTGTTTCTCTCACTATTTGTGCCATGATGTCAGACCAGCCAAATTGTGCCTGACTGCCAGGATATGTAAAAATCCTTTGAAAAGTCAATTTCCAGTGGTTAGAAGACCAGTTTTATGTTTGTTTTATTGGCAAGGGAGAGGAAGGCTAAACAGCTGCTACTTAGAGTCTTCATGAGCAAACAAACGAAATATAACATGCAAACAAAATTAGGCAGCGCTTTCTAAGGCAGGGTATTCCTACCTTGCCTCATTGAGGCCAATGCAAAAAAGTTTTGCTTGTGCTCCAGAAGCAATACAGTCATGTTATCTTTGAGTTAAATGTAAATGACTATGTGTATATATATATAAGCTCTCTTTCTGTCTTACACTTGATATTAAAAAAACCAAAAAGAAAATAAAGGCTATAAAGAGTAGGTGTTTTTTTTTTTCTATTTGACCTGACCATAAACACAAAAACAAAGTAAGAACACCTTGAGCCTTCCTGAGAAACTTATGTGAATGGAAGCTTAAGGGCTTCCTAAACCAGGGATGATATTTTTGTATTTAACAGACTTTGAATGTATCCCATCACTACTTGGGTTCATTTTTATGGTTGGACTTGACGATCTTAAGGGTCTTTTCAAACCTAAAAAATTCTATGATTCTAGCTGGGCCATGTGCTATGAAAATTTGTGTTAACTTGAGCTTTGTGGCTTTTTGATTACAGCTGGTTCATGTCTGGGCAGCTGAGGGCATAAGCATGGTCTATGAAACTTCCTTTCCACTGAATTTTATAACAATTCTTCAAAGCTTTAAATAAAAGTTGAGATAAGACTAAGCCTCTGCTGAAAAGCAGTGGTGATTCTGCAAGTGTTTGTCCCCTCTGTCTACTAGAGCTTCATCCTCATGTACAAATATTTTATGCAGAGCTGGAGCAAAGAAGATACCTTCAGACACTGAAATGCAGAATCTGAGAGAAGATGTAGTGGGAGAACGGTGCAGTTTTGCTTTGGAAAGCACCAGGGTTTAAAAATCTGCCAGAGCCTTTTGTGTCAGGAGTTTGAGACCCAGGATTTGCTGGAGGAACAATAAGAGAGGGAATGAAGGAGAGCAGAAGGTACCATGGTGTACATTAGTGCACGATATCACTCAAAAGGACATTTTCATTTACATTGGTTTAACTATTCCATTGAGCACATTAATCCATTTGCCCGCTGTGCTGTTCCACCCTCTTCACTTCTCTTTGCCCTTTAATATTTCTCTCCCCTCCCTGCTGTCAGAATATTATCTTCTCTCAGGTTCATTAAGATACAGTTATGAGACAGCTTCTAGCCTCATTTTGTGACTAAAACCTGCAGGCCTTACTTGGACAAAACTGTCATTGCAGCCTAGTGTGACTTGTGCCTGAAAGCAGGCATCAGGATCAGCTTCTGTCAGCCTAACAAGCGTGTTACTATGAGGGCCACAGCAGTGCCTAGAAGTGCCAGAAGCGAGGACCCTGCTGTGCTGGGTGCTGCACATGTCTACCAGGAGCCACTGTCTTACAGTTTTTTAGCAGTCTAAGTACTGCTGATTTCCTCTGAAAGTGGGAATGTGAGACATAGTAAACTGGATGGATGCCATGAAGGATAGAAGTGGAGATGTTACTGACACCTTCGTAGGACAACTCATCTGCCTTTTCTCATTCCTCTCTTAAGATGAAATGAATCTCCTCTTGAACATGCCGACAACAAGGGTTGTCTGATGTTGTCCTATTTAGATATCTGATTGATGTCTAAGACAGGGCAGACGCATCCCTTCATGTGTGTGGGAAGTGATAACAACCTCCTGTTTCTACTGAATGACCGAGTGTTGGGGCAGTGGTGTGAAGGTCTAAGCACCTAGGAAAGTGAATTTTAACTGCATATTATTTTTGTCTTGCAGGAGCTAGTAAGTTATGAAGACCTATGAAGAAACAAAACAATAGACTAAAATATCAAGGGGCCTTATGAGAAAGAAATGTGCATAACTAATTGTCATGGGCGTAAGTTAAGTGTATGAAATTATTTCAGTCACTTATCTTAAAAATTGTCTTTTAAAAAATAAGTTAATATGCCATATAGATTAAATAACTGATCATCAATTTTCTTCATAGGCAGATCTTCCCTTGCAACAGGGTGAGGAAGAAAGTGGGAAAGGAAGAGGAGAGAGAGAGTGCTAGTGAACCAGTGGGACAGATCCGGAAAGTTGCTCCTGAGGCTCAGTTAATTTGGATGATCTCTAGAGAGAGGTATGAAACAAGGTTGTGAAGAAGTGTCAGTAAGAACCAACAGCCAAAACCAGTCCACGCCCTCTGCAATGAGAACATAAAATCCTTGCACCCTCAGCTGTTCTTGGTTTCCTGGCCATACTACAGAGGTATAAGAGACTTCTGATATGCATTACACTGCAGGACTCAGGTCAAAGCTATCCGCCTGGTGCTGATCTCATTTTAAGTCCCAATTAAATATCATTGAACTCAAGGAAGAAATCTTTTAAAATAATTTTTATTTTATGGGTTTTTTTATTCTATTGTGTCTTCAATTATTATTTATATTACTGAAATAGAGGTACATTGATGAAAAATATCTGCAAAGCGAGCATCAGTTGCCCTGAGATTCTTATCAATGCAGGAGGTTGCAGATTTGGCTCATGCTAGGAAGTTTCTATGTCTGTCCAAAGTGAATTTACAGAAAAGATCTTCAACCACTGCACAGTCTGGGCAAGCAAAAATGGTTTTAAAAGTGTAAAATGAATTTCTGATCAGGTAGCTTGCTCGGTGTGAGTGAAAAATCTTTAAATTATTTATAAGATTTGCCATTCTTCTTCCAAAGATGAACATTATTCCAGAGGAAATTTTGCAGTATCAGTTTGTTAATGACATGGGAAGAAATACAGAAAGATCTATTAATTTCCCCCCTCCTATATTTTGATGTAGGTTTATCCTGAGTCATGTGTATTTCAGATTTATCCTTTGATATACCAGTTATTATTAAAAATGACATTAGCAAAGTGAACGATTTTTTAGCTTAAATACAAGGCTTTGCTTATATTTACCATTTATTCAACACTTCTTACTCCTTTTATCGATTAGGCATGCAGGTTAAAGCAAGAAAAAGGAAATCTTTTTGTTTTGCTATACTATGTCATACTTTATCAGAACAGGTAATTCAGTTGTGGAACTTACTGCCACAAAATATACTGTGGGCCAAAAGTACAGATGAGATAAATTGCTTTTAGGTAAATCCATTTGCTGAACCCAGGAAAAGTGCCTTATGAAATGTTAAGCAAGATAGTATAGATGCAAAATTTGGCTTTGGAAATCCCTAGGATTTTGTCTTCCACACTGCCAGAACCTGAGGAGGAGTAGCAAGGGAAAGTATTACTGGTCATCTTGTCCTTCTTTTCTGTGCAAACCTGCTACTGGTCACTGTCAGAGATAAGACACTGAAACAACTGAATCTGTGTGTGACCTGTTTAGATATTTTTATATAATGTCTTTAAAATGGAAGTGTGGAAACATCATTATTCCTGTTTTACAGGAAAGAAAGACCAAGCATAGAAAATTATTCACCAAAGGTCATGCAATCAGAACAATACAAATATAGATACAAATCTGATTTTTTCATTTTTATTCATATGAAAACGAAATTTTAAGGTCAATTAATAAACGTTTTAAAACAGAAAACCAAAAATTATTGCTTTTTTAGAAAAAAAAAACAGGTGTTTTTACTGTTCTTAAGAAAATATTGATGTATTCCTGAGAGTTTTTGAATGGAGCAAGATTTATTTTACTTGTACACTTGTACAATTTTTGAATGGAGCAAGATTTATTTTACTTGTACCCCAGTCCCAAGCAAGCACTAAACCATTAGCGAGCTTCATAGTTTTAAATTATTTACTCAGCTTATAAAAGCAACAACAAACCTGAAACAAACAAAGTTTTGAAAATTAATATTGTGACTGAAAAAAATTAAACTAACATAGCACCCTATATGGGAATGTTACCTTACCACCAAAGTGTGGATTGTGATGTTGAAACCAGCAAAGTACAAACCAACCATTGCAGAAGTGAGATTACGAAAGTCTTCTCTTGTATTGACTATGAACCATTTAGTCTTGAATATTGTGATACTTATATCTGCTTACCTCTTAAGATGAAACATGGTAATAAATATTTTACATTCTATGGGCTAGAAGTTGAGGTAGAAACCATGTCTTTCAAAGCGTTGACAACCATTGAAGAGTTTCTGCTAGTGAAGACTGTGTGTGAAAGGGCAGAGAGTAATGAATTATATTTTCCATGCTGCATGTCTTCACATTAACAGCTAACTGCTGTGTCTGTGTATATGAATGGAGCCAAAGATCATTATTGAACGGTCCTGGAGCATAAAATTTCCACCTGTCCTGCCAGAAGGAAGTGTCTTTCTATTTTATGCTATTCAATTGAACTGACCCTCTAGGAAAAGAAATTCCCCCAAATCAAGGGAAAGAGAGTATAATTGCTGCAGGACTAGATGTGTCCTCAAACGTCAAAACACCAGTTTCCATAATATTAACATTTTGGGGAAGATTTAAACACAAAAAAAAGTTAGGAAATTTGGCATAAAGACTCCCAGTCACTCTGTATCTCTTTTATCGATATCCAAAAGAAGAGGACATGATGTTATTTGCCATATGTGTTGCTATATCATAGGCTGGTGAGCTGAGGTTAGACTTGCAGTAGGAGCCTCCTTAATTCTGTGGATTTAAATGTGACCTATAATGTTGGTATAACAGTCAACAGTGTCCTCAATATACAATTTGGTTTGATGTGAGATTCTTTATCTGTGAGTTGTTGCTATGGGAGATTATAACAACTTCTACTGAGAGAGTAAAAAGGTTTCTGTCTGCATATTTTAGAATATACACAGATGGAATATGTACATATACAAGCACACACAAATACACATGCATTTGTATATGCATATATAGGCATTTATGCCTATTTTTATATTTGCATTTATAAAAATTATCCATAAGAAAAACAATTCCTATCTTGGCCATAGTTATTGATGCATTCTTATAAACAAGAAAGAAACAAGTGTTGGGTTTTTATTCCATTTAAAGACTGAATCCTAGTGGACAGTGCCTTCTCTGGAGGGGACCTCATTAAAAGTGGACTGTAATTGAAGCAGTAAAATACTCTTTTTACTATTTTTCCCCTTTTCTGCAACAGGAAAGGCTTTACAAAGAACTCAGCATATTGGCTGCTGAGGGCTTTTGACAATCAAGGTCCATCTGCTCAGTATTGTGCATGATGAAATATACATATAGTCCAAGCCTTGGAGAGTGTATAATATGACCTGATCTAGGTAGGTACTTCACTGACAATCCATTTGACACATGCGGTGACCATATCTGGGCAAAGAAAATGCAGTATTTGCATGAATTTCCTGGCATATGCTATGATAACGATTCAGAACCCCTTGAGTGTACCACTACTGAATTTTTTCATTGATTGCTGGACTAGACAAGCCTCTCTTAGTGCTAGAGATGCAGTTAGTGTAAAACAGATAAATACTTCTAAAGAGCATCCTACATTTATGAGTAGCTAATTGCAATTGAAATTGGTAGAAAAGTGGATCTGGTGCAGCTTTAGGGCTTAAGGCTTGTTTTTAATTTAAATCTCCTGTTGAAATAAATGCATATAAATCTGTATTTTTAAAAACCTTCTGCATCCATAATTTTGGAAAAGAGACTAAAGTTTTTCCTCTGGTTTATGTGTGGCTTTTCAGAGGAGGGTTTAATGACTTTACTTTCCAATACCTTAATTTGGGTAGAAATATCCTGGCTACCCTTCAACTGAAGGGTTATAACCACTGTTTCAGATAGAATGTTTTCTTCTATTGACCAAGTGTCTGTGTTTTTAAAAGTGGTCCCTTACCTATCTGTGGGTAAGAACATGGGAAAAATAGGCATGCAACAGAGAGTCTTACAAAACACAACGATGAAAATCTCACAACTTGCTTTTCAGTACATTTTCTAACAAGGCTGAAAGATACAACATTAGCTTTGTGGATACTGTAACACAATGCCTGGTACCTCTGGTGTCATTAAACAATACTTACATTAAGACTTACTGTACAGTTTTACTACCCATCATATATCTGAGCACTATGAAATGGAAATTTCATATCAGAAACTTTCTCTCACTGAAAATAAACTGTTAAAACCTAGTTGTCTTCCTCACTATAAATATAAAGAGCTGTAGAATAGAATAGAAACACATAGAATAGAAACAGAATAGAATAGTGGTAGCATTCACTGAAAGCCAGCTTACTTTAAGGTAAATATGTAAAATATGTAAAAGCAACAATGCCTTCCCTGAAGGACCATTATCCTTCCAAGATTTAGCCCAAGAAAAAAAACAGGAACTTATATGAATGCATAAAAAGCATCCTGTGAAACTAGAGTTGAGTTTTCACAATATTAGAGAATCACAGAATAGCTGAGGTTGGAAGGGACGTCTGGAGGTCATCTGGTCCAACCCTCCTGCCCCTTAGAACTGGTAGCCTAGGACTATGTCTGGACAGTTAAAATTGACTTTTTTTCTGCAATGGACTTTTTCTTCCAATGAAATAATTAACAGTCACATAAAATTTTCATTGAATCTGCCCAGGATCTGGTCTAAATGTGGAAAACAAGGAAATTCCAGTGCTGTCTATAAAATCCTGACATTATACATCATTTATATGGTAAAAATCCTAAGCAACCTTAAACTGCAGCCAGCGTGGTCTGTCATTCTACTTTAATCTTAGCTAATCTATTAAAGCATTTATCAGCACAGTATGTAGGGGATTCTGGGGGGGTTAATGCATAGGTCTAGCTCTAGGCGAAGTGCCTTCTTAGCTAATTTAAAGATGTATGTGGGATTTAGACGGAATGGAAGCTTTGTGCTGATTCTTTGCACAATGTTGTACTCCTTCCATTGGCAATAATTGTATATGCCACTGCCTGTTTCAAGCATTATAGTTTTGTTCTTTATTTCTCTACCCTTTCTTCCTCTTCCCTATTCCCCTGAAGAAAATTAATAACAATAATTTCGACAATGTTTTGAAATTAGCATGACAAATTTTCTCCTTCGTTAATTAAGCTAAGTGAATAGGGATACTTGGAAAATAAAAGAGCATTTTCCCTCTCTTTTTTGATCACTCCTAACCTTGTACTAGCAACAGGCTGAGCATAAATTAAAGTCTATTGTTACAAATACTTACACAGAAAATTCCGGTTTAGGTTTCTTTTTTCATTTCTTTTTTCCCCTCTGTGATGAGAACATATGTTTGCTTCCCAGTGTTGTCTAAAAATAGGCTGGATTCATGGGGGAAAAAAATATAGTTTATCCTCAGTGTTTATTTTTAATCATAATTTCAAATTTGGTAAAAAGCTGCAACAGAGTTCAACTAGATATTCAATGAAAATACTATGTCTATGTAAACAGAAGTGCTGTGTAGATAGCTACATAGCTAGACGCACAGGGTTTTTTTTTTCATTTAATAGATCAATGAAAATGATTCAGTTTGAAGTCCTGATCTTCAGAAAATGATAATTGGAGTAGATTAATTACAGTTAATGGGACTATGTCTGTTTATGACAGCTGAGAATTAGTTCCACCTTTTTTTTCCTTTTCAAAGAATTGGACTTATTTTGTGCTTAAAAGATGCATAGGGCTTTTTTTTTAAATTCTTTAGTGAAGAATGAAGAAACATGCTGCTAATGACAACTTAAAAAGAAAGTGGTAAGGTGAACAAATCAATAAAATCAGATTTTGCAATAAGGTCTTTTTTCCAGAGTACTTTTGACCTTACTGATTGCCTGTTTGCTCACTCCTTTGTTTTAAGGAAGGTCACACCATGCGTAGACATTTAGATTTTCATCAAATACCCCAATCTTGTATCTTGTGGTAGAGCAGCACCCACATATTACCCTGTTGCTGGCTCCCCTCAGCATCCTGGTTTCTCCTTGTAACTATCTTCCTCCATGAACTGATGAATCAGCTTCTTCCCAGACTGTGACAACAGTGTGGAAACCCTTACTCTAGAGTCATACCAATCAGTTTAATTCCAAAGCAGACAAGAGTTTTCATCAGAATAGGAAGTACTTTTAGGCAGTGTTTCCACACCTCAGTATTAATGAGCTATACAGCTCTGTTTCTGAATCATTCTTATTGTCAGGAAATAATGTCACAAGTCCAGACTGACATTCAGAAAAGTATGAAAAGGTATACTTAGCTATAAATATATCACTGATTTAACTGAAATGTAATTCTACTCCAAGTACTACACAAGATCTCTTTTGGATGTAAACTCAAATTCTACTGAGGTGTTAGAAAGAAAACAGCATAAAAACACCCAATAAAACTTAACATGAAGTAGCATAACATAATGTATCATAACACAACATAACATGACGTATATTAATGCAAGGCAAACCCTGGCCCTTCTAGCAGGGAATAGTATTTTCATGAGTTAAAAATTCTCTGCACTCCAAATGAAAGAATCATTTTACACCAGCCATTATGAAGCAAAGACACACAGTGAATAGCAGCCCAGAAGAATAGCTAACTTTAGCTCTAACAATGGCCTTTGAGTCATCTACTCAGCTCCCTTTTGTGACTTGATGTTATAAAAGTTTTTGTATCAGACTTCTTAAAGTTTTGAAAGGTCCAGACACCCAGTAGCTTCCTAACAGAGGCTCTGAATGTACTTGGATTAAAGTTCCATGCTCTCAAAAAAATATCCTTAAAAGGTTTCATTTATTTTTCATTAAGGATCCTCATCATAAATAAGGACGAAGTGTTTCTTCTATCGCTGTTGCAGTAATCCATACCTAACATGCACAACGGTCAAATGTCATGATTACAAACCCTGAAGTTAAAGATCCTTTTCACTCCAACTCCTTGCTAGTAATTCAGGCTGACCACCACAATGGTGGCTGAATTTTCCAAAGTGATTTCTAATTTTGGAAATCTCCGTTTTGATTATGCTTAGCAATGCCCACCTCTTCATTAATTTCAGAGGATCTGAGCAATAATTTATCGAGAGAACTGGGTGTTATGGGTGATCACATCTAATATACAGGTCAACAGCTCAAACCTGGCACCATCTAACATTGTGGTCTTTGCCTTAACTGCACCTCACACACATCAGCAAATAAATGTATGCATTACCATGCTTTAAGATAGCAGGATGAAAATAATAAAAAGCCTGAAACAGTGAGACCAAGTAATAAGCAGTAGATTCTGTGGCAATATATCTATGTCCAACAATATACTCAACTTCTATTTATTTAGCAAAAATACAGGGCAAAGAATCCCATGCAATGAGACCCAACAAAGAAACAAACCACAAAGAAAACTTAATAATGTATATTTAGATTTTGGATGACAGAAGACTTACCACAAATGACAGATGTCAGTTAGGATAATAATTGCAATAAGTGCTTCTGTTCACACTTTAGCACCAGGCATAACACATAATAATTTTATGGTCTTGGGAGGAGAAGGTTCTTACCTCATATAAACTCTCAAGTACGAATGTGGCTGTTGGACAGTAGGAGAATAGGTGATATGCTAACCTAATAACCTATGTCTGTTTTATCAGGTATCTATGTAATATCATGTCATATAAACCCCCTTTGTTTCAATGACGCAGGTCAATGGGGATTTTGAATAGATTACTGTGATTTTTTTGTATATTTTTTGTTGTCATATGTAACACGGAAAAGTCAGTAGATGCAATGTTAGAGATTATCCAAGGGGATAAGAAAGTCTGCAGTCTGTAATTAATATTACTGCCTTTCTTTTTATACCAGCAGACCTCAGATGTATGGCTAAATGCAAATGATCTATTTCACAGGCTAGAAAACAAAGGCACAAAGAGGAACTCAGCGGTAGATCCACTTCTTCCAAGTACCAAGCAATATGCTGTCACCACAGCCACACTGTCTCTCAGTGAAGTCCCATTTGGTTTGGTTAGAGGTAATCACAGGGCACGAGGTATGAGCATATTTAAAATCTTTCCAAGATGCGGGCATAAGTTTACTCACTTTTTTTCATAGTGTCCATTTCAAACTCCAGAGGCCAGATCCATTGAGATATTTTACAGTACATCCATTAAGCTCATTTGGCTGATAGGATTCTTTGTCCTGCATTTTTGATACATTTTTAATTTAATTTAGCGCTCTTCTGGCAATAGCTTGGATTCACCAATTTTTAGGCTGTCTGCTGTGTAGTACTTGGGTTTTTTGATGAATTTCAACATCCGAGTTTTGAGGCTTTCACATTTTTTGTGAAAGGTTATGTTTTTAGGAGCAGAACAAATCGTTTGACAAGGCAACAACATTATGGATTTTTAAGTGTCTCATGTGATTTGCAATAAATTTCAACTAAATACTGAAATCTTTTACAAAGTTAAACCCAAACTGAATCTTTCTGGATTCAGCCTAACTAACACAGAATCAGAAGAACAGAAAGCTTTGTGCAGAAGCCTCCCTGTGCTTTTCTGAAGCATATGGAAAAAAATGAGGGTCCTGCCTTAGAAAATGTCTAACAAAGATTTTAAAGCATTGGGTAACAAGCTGATTGATTACACAGAAGAAGAAAAAGACTGTTACCCCTTTTTATGCATGCCATCCAAGACTATAGGTATTAAAATACCTTAACATTTCTATGTTGGTGAGGAATAAATAGTGAGCAACTGTAATTAATAACTATTAAATCTGTTTGACTGATCATATCTTCTGGCTTGCAAAATCTTTTATGTGCAGGTGTGTGCATTAATGGAATCCATTAAATTCATATATTTCAACAGATAGTAATTTACGATCTTTTATAAGATCTGTCATGAAACACAGTCAGAGATATAGGATTGTCTCAGTGCATTACATAGCAAATTGTACTCCCCTTTCCTCCGAAATGACTTGACTTTAGAGACTAAATATGAATGTCAATGCATTGGACAGCCACATTAGGTATACTTTTTGCTCTACCATCGCCTGGGAATATGTGGAATAAACCTTTTATCACTGGCAAAGCTGAGAACAAGAGTGAACAATATTCAAAGTGGCTGGAGGAAAAAATGTGTGGGAGTTCTATCTATTTCACTTTATACATAAAAAGAGAAAGAGATTGAGTGTGTAACCCTCATTTATGAATTGTAATGGTTCTCCTATGAGTTGCTAACTATTCTTTTCAACTTGTTATTTGTTACTTTTTTTTTTCCTTTTGGTCCTTTCATAGAACCTAAGGAGATGAAGAGACAAGCCATTTTTTTATCCACTCCACAACAAATTCAGAAGCCTATTCAGGCCTGGTCAGGTATAAAAATCACTCATTAATGATAAATGATAAAGGTTCTTTCTTTTGTCCCAGAGAAACACAAGCTGTAAGTATGTGATGTAAACATGGGAAATAGGGGATGATTAGAACAGAAAACAGAGGAAAAAATAGTTTTATGCTCAGACTTTAATGAGTTAGTGGAGGATTATAGGTAAAGTATATCAGCTCTTAAAATACTACTGACAAATCCCTCAGGGAGGCTTTTGTCTTGCTTGTCTATTTAATAGCATATTGAGATTATCATAATTAAGTATAGATGGTCAACATATTAAATGGATTAGTATCTGCAGTATTTGCAATCTTCATATACTTATCTAATTATGTAATTTATAAGGGAGGAGCTATAATACTATCACATGCAGCTTGAACTTTCACCTGTTTTTTAGTAAATGAATTAATGAACTCGGCCATGCTTTGGCTGTTAAGTATGAGAGGTCATTAGCTTGGGAAAATCCCATCTCACTGGAGTTTGCATCTGTCATCCTAAAGGTAGACCTACAAGCTAAAGCCCTAATGAAAACAAAGAAAACAACTCCTTGGTCACCGTTGTCTCCTGCTGATTTATTTGTACCTGGGACCCATTTTGTCTGTCAGATGTTTGCCTACAATTCAATGTCACATAATCATTGGCAGAAGGTGAATTTCTGTGGTTTGTTGTTGTTTTGGTTGGTTGGTTGCTGTTGTTTATTTTTTTTTTAAGGAAAATGAACAGATAGGATTGAACAGAAGGGGAAATGGCATTGAAATGGATCAGAGTAACTTGACAGAAGGGACAGAAGTGAAAGACAAAACAGCTCAAAAGTAGAGAGTTAAAAGAAGTATATGAGATGTATTGTCCTCATTTGTGAACTGTTCTGGGGGACAGAAAGAAAGAAAGTGCTGTGTGAGATGCCCAAAATTTGATATATTTCAGAGCAAAGTAAACAAAATGATCAAGGACTTGTAGGCAATGAGTCATGAGGAAGGATGAAAAAGAAAAAATCTGCATTGCTTGGCTAATGCTGACTAACAGGCAATCTGTAAACTTTCTTCAGGAATGTAGAAAGAGGTTCTTTAATTTATCTGTCTAGATTTGTAAGGACATACTATGAAAGGGAACTTCTGAGATACCTGCAGGATAAGTTTCAGAAACAAGATTTAACTAAAACTATTTCTTTAAACAGTGAACCAAGCACAGAAGAAACAGATAATTTAAAAGAGTGCAGTGTTATGCAACAGCCAGTTAAGGGACAAAAAGAAGGTCTCCTTAATGCAGAGCACAGCTGGACTGTGAAATAATCTAGGGAAGTGTTGAAAGGTCCCAGACTGGCTAGCAAATACGTACAATAGAGAGACACCCATGCTAGCAGTAATGATCCAGAAGACCAAAAGCTAGTGGATGTCCTCAGCTAGTGGACGTCAGTCAAATGATTTTTGTGCAACTAGAGCAGGTGGTGATTTTACTTAACATTTTTTTTTTTTAATACAGGTATTGGAAAGCAGACGACAGGTCAAAGTAGCATGTTAATTTGAAGATAATTTGATTCATCAATCCTGCTATAGCTCTTATATATGTGTGTGTGTGTTTATGCCCATACATACACATTTATAAATAACATTATCAAAGAACTGAGGTGAGGTTTTTAGATTCAGGAAATGTTTTTGGAAATAGCCCTTCATCTACAGTTTCTGTTGTAAGAAAAGCTGTTATTACAGCTGGAACAAAAAAAGGGCTTGAAAATTGCTTTCAAACAAAAAGGCACAAGGGGAGGTGTGTGCATGCCATAAATTGCTCTCCCTCTGAGATTCACAAGTTCATATTCAGAGGGAAATAGCTGCTGGTGTGCCTGCATTCAGGTCAGTGACAAAAGAAGGAAACCAACAGTAATGTGTGTGTGAGAGAAGCACTGATTGTCCCATGTGTTTCCATTATTCCTCTTCCTTCTATATCAAAAGTGCCTAGGATTTTGAGAGACGCCTTAGGTAAGCAACTCACTCTGCACGGTTGACAATGAGGAGTTCGGAAGAGCTGTAATTGTGAAAATAAGAATGAAGGGCAGTTGTAACTTTGGACTGACGTTGAAAGCTGCCTTAAAAGAAGCTTGATAAGGTCAGACTAATAAACTTGGGAACTGCTCAAGGGGAAACCAAATTCTAGAGCTGTGAGACACTTTGACAGATAATTAGCATAAAACAGGGCAAGTACCCCATCACAGAGATAGTAAAATCACAATCACAAATAGAATGGAACCTAAATTAGTCAAAATAATGGACCAAATGTTTGCCCTTGCACCCACAAAGGGTACCAAGGACAGAATTAGGTCTGTAATTCTTAAATGAACAGAGATTCACTCAGCACTGTTGGAGTCAATGACAATGAAATACATACACCTGATGAGAGTTGCTGTATGTTGTCTTCTCTGTAAGGACTGAGGGATATTGCTAAAATGTACTACTCCTATACAATTTGAAATCTTTTGTTTTGTGTGGCATATTGTGGGTTTCCTTACCCGACCATATGGGTTTCTGATAATTCATTCCTATTGTGTAGACTTGTCCACTGCATGCCTGACCATTAGCAGTTAATTTCATTTATGCTGCCATGCAACAGATGATAATGACTTACTGCTTACATCCAAATACTTCTTGCCTGCTGACAGGCCTAGCCTTTACTTTCTCTCCTTTTTTTTTTTTTTTATTTTCCTGGGTATATTTTTCAGCTGTTGGGCCCTATGTCATTACATTCTCTAGATTCAACAAGACCCTTGCATCAGGCTCTTTTCAGCCTTTTGAATCTCCAGAATGTCTTCCACAAAAATATGTATTTAGAAGGCACAAGAGGATCTACAAAAAGCAGCTCTGGCAATTTACACTACACTAATTCACTAATTCACATGCCACTTTGAAGATGGCACGTGTCATAAAACATTTCAATTTTCCACCCTTTTTAATTAATACACAGGTATTGAGTGGTGCTTATGATATAAAATGTTGCCTATATAGTCATCTATAGCACACATCTGATCTAAATTTACCTCTGTCAGAATTTCTTTTGCAAATGAAAGGATATCCAAACCCTGAAGGAACTCCTTCACCTGGCCTGTGAAAAATCTCATGTATCTTTGTCTTAAGCCATTGATAATAGCTAGTGTGTCTATTTGAATGAAGACTCAAACCTTGCTATTCCTGAAATAAGTATCACTTTCATGAAGAAATCTTATAACTCTCTGAAAACTTGATAATAGGTTACACTGACTCTTTTCCTTCCCACCCAGCTCTCCACAATAATATGTTCATTATGTTACTGCTAGAGCAACATGAACAATGCAGGGCTTGGTTCATACAATGAGG
The DNA here is from genome assembly GCF_963921805.1 of Phalacrocorax carbo. Classification (NCBI taxonomy): domain Eukaryota; kingdom Metazoa; phylum Chordata; class Aves; order Suliformes; family Phalacrocoracidae; genus Phalacrocorax; species Phalacrocorax carbo. Next base: position 8,988,114 of record NC_087548.1, on the reverse strand, counting down.
CTCATTAATTGAGCCCTTCAGGTTTTTTAGCAGGAACTTGGACCTACTTTTCTCTTGTATTCTTGTGCAGACTTTTGAATTTCACTTGTTTTCTAATCCTCATCCCTAAATCTGTACTACATTTCAAAACGTTACTTAGCTTTTGGAAACTTATTATGAAGCCAAATAAAACAAAGTCACAGTAGAGAGGTTTTGAGGAGAACAAGTGGAATTTGTGTCTTATTCACCAAGATTCTTGAAGCCCATTCATTAGTTTAAAAATGCTTGCAAAAACATTAGAGTGGCCATGCCACGTTAGACCAAAACTCCATCTGTCTCAGTAACCAGTCCAATAGCAGTAACCCTGATGAGGGTACAAGAACCAGATCTGTACTTAATAACACTTCCCTGGCATACCTTTCAACAACCTACAGATCAAAGTTTTCCTGAGATGGAGGTGGTGTCTTTAATTTTAAAAGTTCAAGATTTGTAAGTTGAGTCTTCATTGCCCATCATCTTGACCAAAGTGGAAGTAAAATACTGTCATTCTGATCAGGCTGCATTTTACACCCATTTTCCACTGATGCAAATGACAACATCAGAGGTAAGGAAATAACAAAAGAGGTACTCAGCCTGGATATTCTTCTCCCTTTGATTATACTTCCTACAAGCAGTTTTGTGTTAGAGAAAATTTTGAAAGGGGAGGAGATGTATAGCACAGGAGCTGAATTATTATTATTATTATTTTTACCTTTCAATGCAAAGTGCAGCGTAAGATCTTTGCAAAACTCTAGCAAGAATTTTCTGTGTGCAAGCTAGAGACAATATTTGTAATACTTCTGTTTATCTGTGTATCTCCCAGCAGACCTGTTTGTAAGTCAGCTTCTGTGCACATTTCTTTGTGTATATCAGTCCGTTTTTATTCCTGCTGCTTCTCTCTCTATCTTTTGTTATGTATGTGCTGTCTCCTTCCCAAATCCCTTATGCTTATTTTCCAGACGCATTTATTTATGTTCCCTCGCTAATTGAAAATCTCATATTTGAAGTTATTATTCTGATTGATGTCTGTCATTTTGATCAAGCAGTTGCTCACAGATGCTTTGTTAGAACAATTTTGCTTGTTAGTTTATCACCATCCATCTCCCTGCTGACCTTCTGTGATGTTTGGTAGCAAAACCATTAAATATCTCCTGCAAACAGTGAGACAATTGGTCGTCCTCTCACGTGCACATGGCTGTAGCTACAATGGCAAGACCGCGGACATTCAGCTGTGTGGGCAGGTTCCATCTCAAACAGTAATGGAGATTTCTTCCTAGACAATGGAACAGGGGAAATTGCTTGTCATAATACAGTATGTTATTGTTCTTCCTTCCAGTTACATCCTTTGGACACTTAAGAAGTAGGAAGGTGGCTGTGTATTCTACCAGGTTTTTGCTCAATAGATGGCAATTCAACTCCTCAGTCCAGCACAAACTTCGTGTGCCTTCTGAGAAAATAAAGCTAATAAAATAACAGAAAATGAAAACAAAACTTAGGATTAAGTCTACTAAGATCTCAGATTCTCATTTTTAAAGATCAGGTTTTCAAAACTGCTGCACTGCAAACTCATGAGTATTTCTGACAGAGAGGTTCCCTTGGTATCTAAAGATCTGCTCTGAGCATGCCAAGAACTCCGGTCTTGACAGAGTGAGATATCTATTTTATACCTAAATCCTCCTGAGATTCACAAAACAGGCATGTCTCTACCTGTCTTGTGTGAAGGACTTGCTCCCAGAGTTATACACTGATATGTATTAAGTATTTATTGGAGCATGTGTTCTTCTCCCACATGACTACCCAACCCAATAGACAAAGGAATCTTGCTTATTCATTCTTTCTGTCTGGCTTGATGAATATTTCATTTTATCTTGCAAAGTGGAATAACTTCAAGAAAGAAACTCAAAGAATATGTACCCAAGAATACCTAATAACACAATAGCCAGAATTATCTCCCAGGTAGGACGACGTGAATTCAAGCCCCCAAGCCAAAAAGGTAGAACCACCCTTCTCCTCCCATTGCTGTGTTGTAAAAGAAAGCAATGCTTCCTATTGCTTATTACCTGGAGGTCAGGCTTATGGGTACGTTTCAAGAACACCCTGAGACTGTACCAGGAGTTTGTGGGCTGAGTATTTTACAGGAAACTTCGTCTACAGCCATGAAGTTCATTTATAAAGTAACTACCAGTATTTCTTATGAAATGGCCTTTAGGCAAAATGGCTAAGATCATGAAGTGGTGATTGAAACCAGGCCTTTTCCTTCCTGTATTTAAAGCCCAGTCTTCTGAGTGAGCTTTTTGCTTCTCAAAATAGTCCATAGTCCTAGTGATTGGGCTGACTTGTTCTTAATGAGTTTACTTCTTACTTGTTCTTAATGAGATTGGCTTGAATCTTTGCCGCAGGAAAGAAGGAAGTTCGAGTTTCCTACATCCTGTTCAGTCCTTTGATGCCCTCATCTAGACTATTCACTAAAATGTACAACTCCTCTGCAGGCCATATACTTAATTCACCCACATTTCTTTTCTGAAGAGCATACTTTACAGGAGAGGGGTGGGAATCTAAACCCTGAGTGAAGGGTGGAAGTCACCTGTAGCCATAAGCAAAGTGCCTTTGCCTTGCAGAGATACAGGTTTCATCTATCTCTCTCTTTCAAGTGGCCACTTTTGGTCAGAAATATGTGTGTTACCTTAGGGGAGCTCTCTTCATCTTCCAGCTGTTGTGGGTCTGTCTTTGCAAGGTTTAGTTCACAGTCACAATGGAAAAGCAAAGAGCAAAGAGAAGCCCTGAAAGATGAAAAAGCAGGACAAAAGCTAAAGGAGATAACAAACAAGAACTCAGTGGAATACATGAAGAAATTAAGAATTAAATATCCTTCTGGGAATACTATTCAAAATACTTCTTCACTGGTTTGTGACAGTTAGTTGAATGCTGATAAAGACACCAGATATAAGGTACTTGTAGTAAAAAAATATTAAGGATCTTAATTTAATTAGGTACTACAGGGTAGAAACATATCTTTTAGTTTATTTTTTTAATGTTTTATCCAAAATCAAAACTTCTTGGAAATAATGAGAGAGAAACACTCCTGGTATGGGTGTTTAACACAAGACATCAGTAATGTTAAGTTGTCTTTCCTTATAGTTTATTTATCCTCATTGACTCATTAACATTTTCTGAGGACTCAAAATACAATACTAGAGTGAAATTTTCCTTGAAATATTCCAATCCCAAAACACAAGTTCCTGATAGCAAGACCGTACTTTCTCTTACACAGGATCTGGCCACCTCCTTTAAGAAGTAATTATGGATTCTTTCATTAAATTGAATACAAAAATGCATGAGGCTGTAATCAGTCTGGTTTTTTTTTTGTATCTGTCATGGCTACATATATTTACGAACACAGTGACTGAAAAGAGTTCTGTAGCATTACTTATGCTGTACAATTTATTTCTTCAGTTGTTATACTACTTTTGGTCACACTAACTTAGCTATACCATGCATTATACACACGTCTAGACAGATTTGTAGAAATACCTACTTTCATATGGACAATTTTTGCTGGGCTGTAGGCATCAACATCTTGGATGTACTGTCTGTCTCATGTTCAACATATGTAATGTGAATAACCTATTCCTGAGTCATTCTAATTAAACTCTCAGTTTCTCTTTTTAACTCTCCTTTGACAAGTTACTTATAATTTGCCACCTTCTGATGAGGTTTTTTCTCCCTTCCAAAATCCATATATACTTATTTTTTCATCCTTTTCTGATTACATGTCTTTTTGCCAGCTAATGAGTCTCTCTCAGTAAGAGAATATTCCTCATCCAGATTTGAAATTTGATCCAGGATCCAGTCAATCCAACTTCTTTCCTTCATGTAGTGTATTATATTATATATTCCCTCTCTGTAATATGCCTGACTCCTCTCCAGCCCTTTATTTTCATTCTTCCCTTCTGCACTGCACTGAGTAACATATAAAGGATGCAGAATCCATGCATGCACTGTCTATGCAGGAAGTAACAAGATGACACACATATCACCAGAATCTTGAATTCAGCATGTATAGCTATTGAGAGAGAACCAATGTCTCCTCGCTCAAATAGTGACTCAAGGTCAAAGCTTTCTGTTGCAGAACTGGTGTAGCACAGTAGTATGTGTCCATTCATTTCCTGGGTTTGGTGCAAAAAGCATTCATCTCTTGTCTTGGAGCCCATTTTGATACAATATCCTTTTAACCCCAGAATGGGGTCTCTGATTCCATGGAATGTATTATTAGAGTTGCATATGCCTTAAAGGCATCAAAAGTACGTGAAAGTATTGTAATGTGGTTATCCTTGAGATAATTTTGATGATGGCAACCTCAATGTCAAATATCCATTTAGTCTTCACAATCAAAGGAGAAGAATTTTGTGGCCCTAAAAAACTTGCAAGTTGAAATTGTAGGTTGGATTTACCCCTTGTATCAAATAAACTCTCCTTCCTATTAGAAACTATGGGTCTTTGACATTGGAAACAGAAAACATACACAGTGACAAACAGATACTTCGTCTAGGAAAATAAATCTATTGCATTTTTCTTCTACAACCTTGTATTTACAATGAGCATGATTTATCCCCTTCAAACATATGAGTTAATGAGGAACAAATAATAAGGTATACCTAAATTAGTATGGAATCAAGTAAGTATTGATAATATTTGCAGTTGTTTTTAGGTCAAAACCAACCCTTTGAGTGGTTAACTCCAAATGTCCTACTTTCTTTTTATTATTTTTCATGGTAGTTACAGACAGAGCTTTTAAGCCAGTTGAGGGAAAGTATATTATTTCCATCCTCCTTTTAAATACTCTATAAAGAACTCTATCGCTCATAATAGCTTTGTTTACTGCGTAGTACAGCATGTTCTAATTATCACCTCTGCCTCACTAACCATACGGTTTATATTCTCACACTCATCAGTTATTTTTATGCCCCCTGCAGATATGAAGAGAACATTAATAAGAATAATTTTTCAGGATATCATTTGGGGTGAAATTACAAGAAATAATATACTAAAGCACAGAAATTCAGTTTGCTTTAAGAATATCCCAGAATAAATTTAGTTTATTTTCCCTTCTTCCTTCCTTCCTTCCTTCCTTCCTTCCTTCCTTCCTTCCTTCCTTCCTTCCTTCCTTCCTTCCTTCCTTCCTTCCTTCCTTCCTTCCTTCCTTCCTTCCTTCCTTCCTTCCTTCCTTCCTTCCTTCCTTCCTTCCTTCCTTCCTTCCTTCCTTCCTTCCTTCCTTCCTTCCTTCCTTCCTTCCTTCCTTCCTTCCTTCCTTCCTTCCTTCCTTCCTTCCTTCCTTCCTTCCTTCCTTCCTTCCTTCCTTCCTTCCTTCCTTCCTTCCTTCCTTCCTTCCTTCCTTCCTTCCTTCCATCCTTCCTTCCTTCCTTCCTTCCTTCCTCCCTTCCTCCCTTCCTCCCTTCCTCCCTTCCTCCCTTCCTCCCTTCCTCCCTTCCTCCCTTCCTCCCTTCCTTCCTCCCTTCCCTCCCTTCCTCTCTCTCTCCCTCCCTCCCTCCCTCCCTCCCTCCCTCCCTCCCTCCCTCCCTCCCTTCCTTCCTTCCTTCCTTCCTTCCTTCCTCCCCTCCTTCCTTCCTCCCTTCCTTCCTCCCTTCCCTCCCTTCCTCTCTCTCTCCCTCCTTCCCTCCCTCCCTTCCTTCCTTCCTCCCTTCCTTCCTCCCTCCCTCTCTGCCTTCCTGCCTTCTTTCCTCTTTTTCTCTCTGTCTTCCTTCCCTTTCGCACTTTCTTCCTCTCTTGCCTCTATTCTATCAGGTTTTTTTCAGTAGTTAGAAACACAGAATTAAGATTTCTGTTCATATGTGTTTCCTATGAACGGCCTGTCTGCAAGTGCACAACGAACCCACTACTCTGCAGTGCCGTTACCCTCATTGTAAGGTATTCCTGACCTGCCCTACAGGCCAGAGGTGCAGCTATTGCCTGTGCCAGTGTTCATATGTGAAAAAGCTGCCCAGGGCAAATTAATGTAGTAACCTGTCTCCAAAGTTGCAGAAGATGGAAGTAAATACTAATAAGTAATTGGAAAAAAATTCCTACTTTGACTTTTTTGTTAGAACCAATACCTACTTTGCGTTTCATTTAGGAAAATAAATAGACAACGTTTATTGGCTTATCTGTAAAACCCTTATTACCACTAAATGCAAATTAGCTTGCATACTTTATCTGGTGGTCCAACCCATGTAGATTTTTGGAAACAGCTACAGATGTTTAGTCCATATATCAGAGAAGAACCATTATTTTTTACTATTAGTCTTAGAAAAGAACATTAAAACTTTTAATAACAGGTGTACATATATATGTTTATATAATGCACACATACACCCATGCTATTTGCATTACACCCTTCCCATGAAAGATGGAATGCCTTTCTATATTTCCTGATAAGAAAACATCATCAACAAGAATGAATTCAGTATCTTTTGTCAGTTAGGCTTGTTGTTATACCTGGTTGATTCCTCTGGATATGAAAATTAACCAGATTCAGAAAACATATATATCCTGGTTTCAGCTGGGGTAGAGTTAAATTTCTTCGTAGTAGCTAGTATGGGGCTGTGTTTTGGAGTTTTGCTGGAAACAGCGGTGATAGTGTGGAGATGTTTTAGTTGTTGCTAAGTAGCGCTTACACTGGTCAAGGACTTTTTCAGCTCCCCGTGCTCTGCTGGGTGCACAAGGAGCTGGGAGGGGACACAGCTGGGACAGCTGACCCCAGCTGACCAATGGGATATTCCATACCATATGACGTCATGCTCAGTATATAGAGCTGGGGAAGAAGAAGGAAGGGGGGGACATTGGGAGTGATGGCATTTGTCTTCCAAAGTAACCGTTACCTGTGATGGAGCCCTGCTGTCGTGGAGATGGCTGAACTCCTGCCTGCCCATGGGAAGGACTGAATGGATTCCTTGTTTTGCTTTGCTTCCGTGCCCAGCTTTTGCTTTACCTATTAAACTGTCTTTATCTCAAACCATGAGTTACCTCACTTTTACACTTCTGATTCTCTCCCCCGTCCCACCAGGGAGGAGTGAGCGAGCGGCTGCGTGGGGCTTGGTTGCTGACTGGGGCTAAGCCACGACAGTATACCATATTAAAAAAATAATATTATGGAGGTAAACTGGACAAAACTTATTTAAATTCTGTAAGTTATTAATAATTTATATTTAAACATTAATGTGAAAGAGTAAAAAATTAACAAAATAAACATATGAAAGCCACCAAAATTTTTATCGATATACTCATTCATGTGTAAATGAGTGGTTCTCGGGTTAGCAGACTTCAGGTCATTTTAAGGTATTGTACTGATCTTCATAGTGGAAACCAGTGAATTTCACTCACTACTTCCTTTTTTAAGACCATTTTGAGACATTTAGCATAAATTTTGATGTCTTTGAATGCTGGAGAAACCAGGACCCTGGATAAATTGATTCAAAATGTAATTATTCCCAGGGTTTAAATAAATGCAAAAAATATTTTGTTTCATTTTAAGCTATTTTTGGTTCAGCTTACAGTTTTAAGAAAGTTGATATAGTTTACTCATTTTATTAAAAGGATATCTCCTGTTATAATCTTTTCTATGTGTCAGTTTATGAGATATGGTCAAAAAAATTCCTAGGTTTCTTCTTTTAAAGCCTATAATGTAAGCATTAAATCATTGCTAGGAATTAATTTTCAGCAGTTTTCCATTGTCTTCTTTTTTTATTTTTTTCCCCCAATCAACTTTATAGGACTAAGCACAGGAATGAAATCAGTATTAATGCTTTACTGTGTCTTCTAAATATCCTCAGAATTAGGATATTCTCCTTTGACCTTCAGTACCTGCACACCCCGTCATTTTTTTTTTCTCTTGCCGAATTTTGGTGGGGAGGGGAAAACAGGAGGTTGGGGAGAATCCTTTATTATGTCCGCTGCGGGAACAAAAGTTATTTATGCACCCCCAGCCACCCATGTAGAAAGCTACAAGTACTTTCCGGACTGACCTGGCTGTATGTATGGCAGTTCTGCTTCAAAGGCCCTGTAGTTGTATTAGGGTAGCATTTTATTTAGGGCATGCCAGGAAGCTCAAGGAACACACAGAAGAGTTTTTGTCTGTGTGACCTCTTTTTACAAAATGTAATCTTTTGAAAGTTGCAGTCTGTTTTCCAAATAAGAATAAACTTTGGGTAAACAGCTATTCTGGGATCCCTAGCAGTGTTATGCAGTTCAGCCACACGTTGATTTCATTGTTCAGCCCATATTTTGCAGGACAGACCAAATTCTGTCATCTCACTGCTAAACAGGAATTAGATAAGAGATCCACAGTCTCTCCTTTGTGATGAAAAATCCTTCATGATTTTTCCACATTGTAAATGCTGAGGCTAGAAAGTTAATAATTACCCCCATCCCATAAACAATTCACATGCGAAGCCTGGGCACGAGAAATTTAATTCTCCAACAGAGAGATGCAATCTTATACTACAGAGCCAATTGTCATAGTTGTTGCTCACACAAAATAAAGTTTACATTCCTCTTGTCTGATTTCCATGGGCCAATAATTGGAGTAAATTGATGCACAAGGATATAATGATAAAAAAATCAAACACAAAATAGCCTTTGATATTAACAGCTTCCTTTCATCGACTCCAAAAACTGACTGCCCATCAACTATAGAGTGAATTGGGCCTGAAAATAAAAGTATCACTACAAATTCCCCATTTTCTCCAAATACAAAAGAAAAATAACATTCTCTCATTAAATATTACAAATAAATTCAGCTTGTTGGCTTGAGCAAATATGACATAGCTAACCAAAACATCCCCCAAAACAGTATTGAAATTGTAATGACAAGTGAAAATGGGTAAATAAATGCAGCTATATTTAAAGGGAAAAAGAAGGTGAAGAGTTTAGTATATAAAAATCTGCAGAACATCCTTCCGATCACTCTGGCTGTATGCAAAGCCAGTCATAAATAAAGAGTTTTATTTTATTCTGTAGAAAAGAATTTAGTTGCTGAGGACTTTTTTCTTCCTAACTAGCTGTCAGCTGTTACTGTCAGCAGTGATTAAACATAAGCAGGAGTTGTGATTCATCAACGGCAGATAGAATCATCACGGATGTAAAGTATTCTTTGTTCCAAGGTCAGATCTCGTATGAAGCTAGGACAACTTTATGCACCAATCCCTGTGTCTGGTTTATTTATGGTAATTCATTTACTATCATATCATTACAGAACAAGGATAAAATTTATATGCAATTGGAGAAATATGTTCAGGAAACTTGGGGAGGATGAAGTGTGTGTATTTGTATCTGTGTGAGTTTTATGAACGTGATATGCTGGATCTATGGCTATGCACAAACATTCTGGTGTGCATATTAATTCTTTCTGTCTATAAAGAACCTGGTGTATTTAGAGATCTTGAAAGAGCTTAAAACCATTAGAGCATCCCTCCCCTGGGCATTGCTTTGGCATGATTCTCAACGAGTAAACTCGTCAAGAAGTGTCACTTACCAAATCTTTGTACACTACCTAAAACAACAGGACTCTTACCAGGATCAGCAACTCTGGACATTTTTAATGCTTACTTAATAATAATAATTACAGATGGCTAAAATGAGGTATAGAGAGATTAAATGATTTGTTAGACTATGCATAACAAGAAAATAACTAAATGGGGAATATGCCCAGGGATTCTATGTTCCTAATCCTATGTCTCAGATAGCAAATTTGTAATTCCAGAGAAGCTGAGGATTTGATATTTATGTCTCAATATCTCATCTATCCACCACAATCTCTAGCAAACAAAGACTAACTGAAACAGTAAGATTTATTTTCTCCTGTTATTAATGCTTTTAGATTGTTCTCTGCATATTCCTAAGTATTATACATTCTACTTGGATAAGCAGAAAGGGTGTGAGATATATATAGAGATAAAAAGTGCTTTATTAATGCAGCTTAGAAATGTATTAAATAGTCTGATTCCTTCAAGGCTTTTTGAAACTAAACTGAAAACATCAACAAATGAATCATAGGAATTCAATTTTGAGTTAATTTTTCAATACTAAATTCATGGCCTGCTGATTTCCAAATTCTCGCAGATTCATGCTTTTTTGTTATACTCTTTCTAATTGTGTCTAACACAAGTGAGGAATGTTTGGGGTTTTTTAAATATGAATTTTCATGACTCATGGGTTTTTGGGGTTGAAAGAAAATTTCCAGTTATGAAATCTACCACCCTTCATAACTAATCTCAGAGAAGTTACTGTACTAATTCTTGGATAAATTATTCCTCACTCTCTAATAAGCTATCACCACCAAGGCCATCAGCTCAAATCAAACTGTAATTAGATAGCACTATCAGCTTTTTTGAAAATTTCTCTTTTAGGAAAGAGGAAGGGAAGCAGGAAGGGAGGGAGGGAGGGAGGGAGGGAGGGAGGGAGAGAGAGAGGAAGGGAGGGAAGGGAGGAAGGAAGGGAGGAAGGGAGGAAGGGAGGAAGGGAGGAAGGGAGGAAGGGAGGAAGGGAGGAAGGGAGGAAGGGAGGAAGGGAGGAAGGGAGGAAGGGAGGAAGGGAGGAAGGAAGGAAGGAAGGAAGGAAGGAAGGAAGGAAGGAAGGAAGGAAGGAAGGAAGGAAGGAAGGAAGGAAGGAAGGAAGGAAGGAAGGAAGGAAGGAAGGAAGGAAGGAAGGAAGGAAGGAAGGAAGGAAGGAAGGAAGGAAGGAAGGAAGGAAGGAAGGAAGGAAGGAAGGAAGGAAGGAAGGAAGGAAGGAAGGAAGGAAGGAAGGAAGGAAGGAAGGAAGGAAGGAAGGAAGGAAGGAAGGAAGGAAGGAAGGAAGGAAGGAAGGAAGGAAGGAAGGAAGGAAGGAAGGAAGGAAGGAAGGAAGGAAGGAAGGAAGAGAAATCCTACACCTACACTTGTACACCTGTAATGTGACACCTACAGAGATATGGGGAAAATTAGTGACTTTGAGTATTCATATGTCTTAACAACAGGCAGTGAAGAAGCAGTGAATCAGATATCAGCAGCCGTTGCTTTTTACTTTCAAAGAGCAAAGTTTTCTCATTTAATACATACAGCAGGTAATTAGATACACATTTTTACAACATAGAGGATGGTGCATAATTCGTGTCAAGAAAAAAAGTGCTATATTTACAGAGAATATTATGTTCATCATATAATTTTACAATGTCTAATCACGAGTCAGAAGAAGTTCTACAAGTGTCCCTCATATGTTTGATTTTTAAAATAAAAAACCATAGAAGTCAGAAAAATTCTGGCAGAGGAGGATAAAGGACACAAAATAGCTGAGAATGGATCATGATATGTTGGACTGAGACAGCATATTACATTCTGGGATCTCAAAGCCATTTCCAGGCTTCAATTCACAAGGCTCCTTGAAGAAGCTAAGTGTCATCATAAGTATTTTGGAGATAATCAAGCTGATAAGCAGAGTGTCATGACTCATTTTAAGTTATGTAGCAACTCTCAGGAGAGACAAACACAGAATTCAAAACTTATGGTCTTCAGTACTTTTGCAGTTATTACAGAAGGAGATAAGCATCAAAAAGACCATTCTTTCCCTAACAAAATTAGGGATAATACATTGATTTACTCAACTCCATTTTGTTTAAATTCATTCAAAGAGCCTTGAGGAAACTGTCCTTGTCAGGCACCCTCTGAGTGGCTGTGGTGGGACCTTATCTGCTGAATTTTTTCTGTTGCATATAAACAGCAATGGATGTTTCCTTTCCTTTACCACAGAAAGGATTTAGGCTGACCACAGGATGTTCCTGGAAATGATAGCAAACTTTCTCCTTGACGTAGGTGACCAGTATCATATCCATTATGCCATGATTCTCTGTATATAAAGTACAAGTTTTCCCAGAGCTCAAATTATACAGTCAATCTCTTTCTGTCTTACGATAGACCTTCCTTTCACATTCCTAAGCATCCTTTTCCCCTGCATTCTTGCTCTCAAACTTACTGAGCTTCTAAATCCTAGCATTAAAATATGAATTATCTGTATTATTGCTTGTAAATTTTCCATTCTCCAGATTTCAGCCCCTGTAGACAAATTTATCTGCACTCCTAAGTGTCAGCCAGCTCAGGGCATTTCCACTTGAACAGGGCCAAGAAAAGTTGAGTAACCCTTTATAGTCATTTGAGTCTTTGCTCCCAACACAGAGCATAAGGAAGCAGTTCCTTTCAGCACCCCTGAAGTCAATCTGCAAAGCAAACAGGATTAATAAGTAGAACAAGTCACCCATAATATTTCATTAAAACCGTTTGGAAATCAGTAGTTTTACATGCTATTGTTCAGTCATCTTGAGCTTGCCGTAGGCTCTTGATCCTGGCTGCCTGTAGAACACATTTCATTCTTCAAAGTTATCATTGCTCTTCTTCTGCACGTCTTTTGACTCCGATGGAGACTGAAAGACATATATCAGATCTTCAGCAGTATCCCATTGAGAGTTCTCATGGCACTTCAGTCACTTAGGCATGATCTATGCTCTCAACAGTTAAAGATAATGACTTCAGGAATAATCTTTCATAGGTTTTATATTAAATGAGACTAAAGTGCAAGCAGGGTATTAAAGTACCTTGTTATTTGCAGAGTGCTTAAAGTAACCTTAAATATGGAGATGATCAAATTTCATGACCTTTATTTTTAATTTTCCCCCTTTTTTTCTTCGTGTGTGTGAAAGTCTGCTATGTAGGCATGCTTCATGTGGACAAGTACACAGACATCCTTACCAAGGTGTATGTACATATATACACCATCTGTACATTAGGTACTATGAGTAGCTCTGTCCTTTAAACACTACATAGAGAGTATCACAGCCTATGTATTCAGCTGGGTCCATTTTCTTAACTTCATTTGATATCTGATCTGTATTAGAGTGATCTGAGCCTTCAACTCATGCAGATACAACATTTTTGGCAAAGAAAAAAAGAGGCCTAGATACCTAGATAGTGTCTTCATGGACCTCTGTGATTGCAGGATTGGGCCTTTCATCTTTCAGTTAGATACAGAGTTATTCTCTGCTCCTCCTAATGGCAGCAATCTTCACCATTAAACAGTCACTGTATTGCAAGCCACCACTGCATTTCAGTCATGCCAGGGCAACTTATTTACAGAAACAATGCACTGTGTATAAATGCATATATATACACACACACACAAACAGACATATCACAGAGGCAATAATGACATCACTGTGATGAATTTCAGAGTCAGGTAGAATTTAAATTGTTGATTTTAATGTTCAGAATAAGCTTCAAGAAAGCTGAATTCCTATTCATATTTTTTTTATAGAAAAATACTCTAATTTGATCTTGCTACCCCACTTAATATTAAATGACCTGCATAGCCAACTGATATAATTCCATGGGCAAAGGAACGATATATTTTGTTTTACACTCTAAAATATTTGTGTTTGATTCATTTTAAATAGAAGTTTCCGTGAAGCTGCATGACTATTTCACATATTAGCATGTCTCCTGGCAAGTAAAAAGGTGATTCAGTCAGAAAAAGGCAATTTACCCCATGATTTTTCACATGGAGCTCAATAACAAAATGAATATTCCAAATATAATGGAATATTCAGTGCAGTGCCAGCACTGTCAACCTTTGCTGCTCTGCTGCTCAAATTTTCCCGCACTGTATTTACAATTTCCTCCCTCAGTGCATGGGGAACATCTTCATGAATACCTACAAAGCCATGTCACCACTTCTTTCAAATTCTTCCTTCACTCCACACAGCAATGGCTTGTTAGAAATACATCTCAAGCATTTATGCAGCCAGTTGCACGTGCTTGTAGAAAGAAGAGTCTCTTCTTTGTGTAACTAACTCATGTCACGTAGAATTATCTCACTTGCTACTTCTCCACCTCCTCCCTTTGCTGTCCTCACTTCTTGTCTCTCATTTTACACTTAAATGATAAACCCCTTTGGGGAAACACCATCTGGTAAGATTTAGGTCTGCTGAATGTACAGTGCTGAAGGACCCAGACCTCAAAGCATTGTGTGCAACTAAATAATAATATCAGTAACAGCAAACTCTTATGTACTCTGGCTCCTTAAGGCTGATAACTCTCGCCAGTTCAGGCTTCAGAAAGCTACTAATATGGGCTGACATAACAAATTAACAACAAGGGAAGTTCACAGAAGGGCAATCCAGCCAAAGCCTGCCAGAGATATTAGCATTCATTTTGCAACCTTGTCTCCAGTTTGTGCAAAGTTGATGGTTGGAGGTTACACTTTCATTAAAAATTGACAACATTTTAAATGCTAATCAAAACCACTTGCCCTTTCTACCTCTATTTATCTTGGGGTGGGAGGAGGAAAATTTAAAAAAAAAATTGGGGGGGGGGGGGGGCTGTGGAGCAAAGAGAGAGAAAACACAAAAGAAACCTGACTTTGAACTGCAACAAACAGTCTTTCACATCTCTCCCTCCCTCCTTCTGTGCAGGACAGATAAGAGCTATGCAGATTGAGTGTCAGGACCTCAGCGGCAAGGGGGAAAGCTCAGTTTCTGGAGTTCAGGATGCTCTTTGCAAGAAAAGAAGGTAAAAGGCTACAGGTCTGGGATACAGAGGGAACAGAAGAGGAGGCAGTAGAGCAAGATTTCACTGGCAATAATGCTGTAAGATGTATGTCATTTCACAGAGAAAAGAAGGTAAGGAAAGGAAAATAACAGACCAGCAAACTGACCAAATAAATCTAAAAATAGTGTGTATTTATAGAATGTAAAATATTGATCAGAACTAATCCTCAGGCACAGGTAATACCTAAGTGGAGGCTTAAGGTAGCAGCTGCCTGGGAAATACTAACAAATTTCTGTTGCAGTTAGAAATATACTGGGAGGAGAGAGGAAGATACCCCTTAAGAAAAAAAAAAAAAGAAAACTGAAAAAAAAAAAGTACTTCTTAACAAAACCTCATTTTTTTCAGATTTTTTTTCATTTATAAGAATGCTTCTAACCTTTTCTTCTAAGAAAGTAAATACAAATTCATGAAACAAACACAAAATAAATTTTAAAATGTGCAGTCAACCTTTTGAAACTTGATCAACTTGAAAATATTCATTTTCCCAAAAAGGTCTTCAAATAAGAAAACAAAATAAATTAATAAATAAAAAGAGACACTTTTTTTCCTAAGCAGTTATACTCCATCTCCCCTGAAGCAGTTGTGTAACAGTGGATTACGGCGGAACTGGCAGTGATGTGACTGTTCCAGTTAATGTAGCAACCATTGTACAACCAAGCTGTAATCTCACATGTACCCTCAGAGATAAGAGTGGATTTTTGCTAGATAACAAAATCTTATAACCTATACCTATTTCTATATATTCGCTTCCTTTTATTTTCTACCCAAGTATGAAACCTATTTTCAAATCTGCCTCTCTGTAGCTAGAGTTTTAGCTTTTAATAAGGCTCCTATATCCATGTTTTCAGCATCTAAAATGAAGCGTTCACAGGTATAACTTTAGGCAACAAGTCAGAACAAAATAGGTTCAACTTCCGATTTGCTGCAAAAAGGTATTGTTCATTTAACTTCAAAGAAATTGTAGCACATTGGAACCCAATCCTACAGTTTTACTATATTCTTTACTCAAGAACTCAATATACTCAATATATACTCAATATAAGGATGTAAAATGCTTGAATAATAATAACCTAAGACAAATTTAAGTAATCTGAACAGATTAAATGTTTTAATATTTGTTTCCCACTTTCAGAACATCCTTTTTTATTATCTCTTTGTTTTTAAGGGCCTTATGTCATTAAAAAAACACCAAAATCCCAACCAATCAAACAAATAAAACACCTGTGTAACACATTGCAGTCTTAGCCAAATTTCTGTGCATCAGGCCTTTTCTAAATCCCACTTCTAATCTTCCATTGGATCAAATATTCTTTGTATCCTGTGTTGAAATACTATAAGATGTTTCTGGATGCTGCTAAATGCTGTATTTCATACCCCAAATGTGGCAGCTTTTCAACAGAATATTTATAAAGTGTCTCAAGATTTCTGTAGGATGCTGTATGAAATAAAAGTTGCTATTATTCTGAAATCCTAGTCAGCCATGGAATTAGGATCCCAAAGCAGGGACTGAAATAAATATGCCTTTTAGAGGGGGGAGAGAGAAGAGAGAGAAAAGAAGGATTAAATTAATAATATTTCAAGGATTTTTTTTTATTTTAAATTAAAATGCATGGTTTAGACCATATTTCAATTATCAGCTCAACATTACTCTTTAAGCAAATGACTAGAGTTAACGAGAGAGCTACTACATATTGAATACATTGATTTTCTGCTTGGTGTAAACTCTAAATAGCCGATTAGAAAGCTGTGAATCAGAAGGACTCAGTGTACCTAATATACCCAGCAATAAATTACAAACTGAAAGCCGTACAAATCTTTGAAGGAGAAATGTATTCTAAGCACACGACTATGAAACTTAAATGCATAAATGTTAATAGCAAACCTGCCCTATCTACTGATTTAAGAAATAGTGCACATTTTGATATGCATATCAAGCTAATGCAGAAAACTATTGAGCTTAGAGGTACAAAGATACCTCAGATTTATTTAAAGAAAAAATATTACTGTGAGATGGATACTTAATTGAACAACTTCTAATGGAGGATACATGGTGTACTACCTTTTCTGTCCTTCCCTATCAACATCACATTGGCTCATCTGATGTCGTGCTCATGCAAACGAGAAATTTCTGATTTTGAACAGTGGGCTAAATTCGTCTTTGGAGTAATTGTGAAGCCAATATAATTTTATCAGAGCTGAGAATGAATGTTTGATTCAAGGTTTCTCTAAGCAAGTGATCTAGATGAACTATACAGAACAAAAAGGGAATAGCTGTTCTTCCTTTAAAGAAGGGATACTATTTGCTGGTAAAGACAGATCGGTGATATGAAATATTATACTCAAGTTCCTTCTAGCTACCTGTCTGTTTTCCCATCCTTACTCTTGTTTTAACTATCTGGCTGCCCATCTACTTTAATTAGTCATCTATCTGTACCTCTTGGTCCTTCCTAATAGATGTATCTGTCTATCTGCTACATCGAGCTGTATTACATCTATCTAATCCTTGCAGAGGTGTTATCCATCTATCATATACATGCAGTACTTCTGCTGTGTCAATCAAAGTCAACTTCAACTTTCTGTTTAATGTCTAAATGGATGTCTGTTGATAATTTTTTAATTCCCTGGGACAGTATCCATTTTTTCACTTCAAGTATCCACATTACTTATCACTTATTGTAGCCCAGAATCGGAGCTCTTCTTGTACTGCAGTAACTATAGTATATTAGTAGGATTCTTCACATTAGGGATAAAGCCTTCACCTGTCAAGACCTATGAATATTGTTCTGTGCATCTCCCTGCTTTTCCCACAGAATAAACATTACCAAGTAAAAACTAGGGAAGCATTAAATTTTAATATAACACTAATTTCCAATTTTAATAATTTCATATTTTATAAAGAATTATATTGTGAAAAAGAAAAACTATTTTAAAGTTATTCAAATACACTTGTCAAGTGTAAGATTGCTCTCCCCTAACTTTAGGCCTCAAATAGTTTGTTCTTTAAGTCTCTATGTGATCTTTATAGGAGAAGCAGCTATTTACAGAAGGTGATTCATATAAGTTATTTTAGGCACTCAACTTAGGACGGGATGAATCCCTTTCTGGAACTATTTTCTGTTTTCACTGCCTATAAAGAGAAGATAGTGAACTGATATAAGGTGTGCAACAATTTTCCAGTTAAGTAATATAAGGCAGAGTAAGCCCGTATTTATTGTCAGAAGGCTACACAGGAATGCAGGCAGATAATGTTTCATATAAGTGGTTGGTTCTAGCTATTAAAGTTCAAAAGCTCAAACTTTAAATGCAGGTCCTTATGGAAAAAATTTTTAACTTTTCCCCTCCTTTTCTGCCCACTGTGAAATGAATCCTGAAAATCCTGGAAAATATTAGGGGTAACTTATACTTACGTATTCTGGAAAGCTTATATTTGATTGTTTCTTTTCAGTTTTCCAAGCTAATGTAAAAATACAATTATTTATCAGAGATGTCAAGGCAACTAATAAATATTTGGACTCCTGTTGCATTTCCTGTCCATAGAAAACTCAGCTACCTAACTTTGCATGACTAAGCTACCATTCCCTTGCAGGAGGACTTGAACAAAAAAACAAACAAACAAACAAGCACACCACACCACTCCCTACCACCCCAAAATAAAAAAAAAAAAAACCCAACACACATGCACACAAAGAAAAAAAACACACACACAAAAAATCCCCACAACCAATGGGGGGCTTTGGTTTGCATTCTTAGTTTGATTTTGTTAGAAAAACATCTGGCACGTATGCATCACTGTTTGGGTGCTTGGGGTAGAATCCCACTATTTATTTGACTGGAAGTTGTAAAATAATATAGCAGAGTTGTGCAGAATACATATGGATCAATGCTTTATTTTTAAGAAGAGGCGAGGCGAGGCGAGGCGAAGGCAAGGCGAGGCGAGGAGAGGCAAGGGAAGGGAAGGGAAGGGAAGGGAAGGGAAGGGAAGGGAAGGGAAGGGAAGGGAAGGGAAGGGAAGGGAAGGGAAGGGAAGGGAAGGGAAGGCAAGGCAAGGCAAGGCAAGGCAAGGCAAGGCAAGGCAAGGGAAGGGAAGGGAAGGGAAGGGAAGGGAAGGGAAGGGAAGGGAAGGGAAGGGAAGGGAAGGGAAGGGAAGGGAAGGGAAGGGAAGGGAAGGGAAGGGAAGGGAAGGGAAGGGAAGGGAAGGGAAGGGAAGGGAAGGGAAGGGAAGGGAAGGGAAGGGAAGGGAAGGGAAGGGAAGGGAAGGGAAGGGAAGGGAAGGGAAGGGAAGGGAAGGGAAGGAGAAAGGTTTAAGAGCTGAAGCTCGGCTTAAATTCACAGCAGGCAGTGATTTACCATGGTTTAATAATGTGTGACCAAGACACAACCACAGATATCTGCTGATGATATAGTCATAAAATGGATAATCTCTGTCATTTATTCAATACCAGTGACACGTAGTTCTTTGCCGTTTTTGCAAGACTAATGTTAGAAAAAATAATAAACATAATTAAAAAAAAGAGGAAAAAGAAGTGATACTTGTAAACCACTCATCAGTTATCACAAAACATAGTGATTCATTAGGATTCTGCCTGTTTAGGAGAAATACTGTAGCAGAGCAATATCTATTTTGTGTTGTTTTAAAAGCTAGGCAGCATGCCTAATAAAAATACTTTACAAAAATATATAGCATTAATTCCAAATTTCTGTAATTAAAATATGCTTATTCTAAAAGAAGTACAATTAATTCGAGCTCTGACTAGGAGGTTACATAATTAACAATGAAGCTTGTTTTCTTTAACACTTATTAGGAGGATAAAGTACAAATATCTTGCAGATCAGCTTCTGCCAAGGCCAAAGAAATAAACGCAATTTATGTAGTCACATTCTGCTTCCTCTGAGGTCCTTGATCACTGAATTGCACTTATTTCCAGTCCAGAAGAACAGGCCTATTATCCTGTCTTAGGATCTATTGCATTTCAACTTCATCCTCCTGGCATCAAAAGGCTATTAGACTGTACAGAAACTTTTCAGAGGCTAAATCTGCATTGAAAGGAGTGTGGTGCAATAGGAGTGTATCTACAAGGAAAAACAGTTGATGGGAGTGACCACGAGGCCATACCATATGCATTATGCACAGTTGCATCAGACAGGGACCATTTATATCCTGTGGACTGAACTACTGTTATTTAAGGTCAATACATATTGTTTTTGCATATTCTGGTTCATTTGGTTTTTTTATAAAGGAATCTCATTCATGTGCTCTGAGACTGTTTGGTGACACCAAGCTAGGTGTGGTACATGGAGATGATAGAAAGATTAATTTCAAAAGCGTACTTTTGATGCCAAGTAAAACGCTGATATAGGCACAGCCTGAGTGGTTCCTGTATCAGGATCAAAGCCAGGTCAGACCATACCAGAACACACATGGAACACTGCTTCCAGCCTGCTCAGGAACTGAACAGTATCATGGATGGTGGAGGCATAGCAAATAACACTTCTCTTTTCATTGTAAATCAAACTTGATGGTAACATTTTGCAAACTTGGCTACCGGTTCCATATTCTGTTAATACATAAGACTGAAACAACAAGCAATTACACCAGGACATCTACTACTCGTCCTACCCCAGGGCAGAATCGATCACACCCAAATAATTCCTGAAAGACGTTTTTCTAACTCATTCTTTCTTGTGTTGGTTTCCATGAATCCTGAAGGACATCTTACCAAATGCAGTGCTAATATAATCTTCTTTATCTAGAGCTGCCTCTATGCATTGAGATGTGCAGAGTATTTATTAGTAGACTTTCATTTAGGGTGAGCCTGCACACCCTTCACACCAGATATGGTTACATTCATGGTGGTAGGTAGCTTCTAACACGATTTTTGACTTACCCAGATGGAAGATGACATATAAATTTAATCTTCTTCTATTTTGTTCTGGCACAACAGGATTTAAAAGAAGGACAAGAGTAGAATTACATAAAAGATATTCTGAGATATGACATAACACAGTAAAGAATGACATCTTTCTATAGAACTGTTAAACCATTATATAGAAATTTGTAGAAAATTGTATCCTTGCAATACATACTGGTTTTGAAAATCCTGCAGCAAGTTTATCATGCTTTGTTAGATTTTATAGGCTTTTTTCTGTAAAACTATATGTAACACAATCAAGACAGGATACCCTTGGGGGGGCCGTGGAGGCGGGGGGGAGGGGGGAAAGTAGTGGGCAAACAGCAATGCTTTACCATGATATTGGTAATACTTTTATCTTCACCATCGAAAAATGGTGAGTCTTTGCACAATTATGATCAATTCTGTAAAATTATTTCAGAGAATTGTCACTGGTCAGGATGTTTTTTCTATATTAAAGACGTATAAGCAATTCTGTTCTGATGGTTTCTCAGACTCCATTATTGCCTGATATTCTGTCAGCCAGTTTCAACCAAGTCTGATAAAAAGTTTGATGTTGCAAAAAAGTTGATTTAATTTAAATACATAAGAACATGAAGTGACAGATTCAGAATACTGCCCCTTCTGACTGTGCCCCATGGCACAGTCTGTGCCATGGACAGCCAAGGGGAAATTGTTTTTTTTGGGGGGCGTTTCTGATCTTGTGGAATATGTTTACCTCACATGCCCAACCTTTCATCTGGAGAAATTTTTCATTGTGAAAACTGAGCTTCTCAGGGATTCTTACAATTCTGCCAACTTTCAAACAAACAGAAAGAACAAAACCCCCCAAACTAATGATAAATCTAAAGCATTCATAACTTCATATGTATTTGATGTAAAATCACATAATGCATTCATAGATTCACATATTTTAAGAGTTGCTTATACTAGGATCATCTATTTGGAAAGCGTGATAGACTATAGAACTTCAGCCTAATATTTAATACTTCATGCTCAGCAGTTCTCACTGAAAAAAAACACATTTACAAAAAAGATACTCAATATCTTTTTAATTTATTTTTTTTAGAATTTGCCTCATTTGATAAAATGAACTAAAGATCAATCATATAGACAACTTCTCTGTTTAATTTTTCCCTACATAAACATCCAGCCAACAAATCTTTTAGATATAGGATACTGACACATTACAGCTGATCTTGCAGCTGGTGGTCCAAATTCACTGCTTGCATAAGCGAATGTAACTCCACTGGAGAGAATTAAGCCATGCCTGAGCTACCAAGAAGTAGAAACATCAGAACTCAGAGGACCTGTTATAAAGAGACTTCTAGTTTAACATCCAGAGATATCTAGAATCGTGTTGGAATTTTGTTTTAGCATGCCTACAAATCATTCTATCTGACCAAAAAGAGACTCTTTGAGAAAAAAAAAAAAAAAAAAAAGGAAAGAAGAAGGAAAAAAAAGGAATTAACTATAGATTCCTTGGAAGTTTATGATTTGGATTCACTTCTTGGTGTTAAGTATGGAATATGTAATACACTATATGGTATAATTCTTATGTATGTGAAATTATAGATTAGCCCATGGAAATCTGTTCAACCGTTTAATAGAAAGTAAATCTATACACACCTGTCAAGATTTAAAACAATTTATTAACACAGCTGTTGCTGCAGATTTCTGTAGCCTTATGCTAAAGTCTGATTCTAGAAATATTTGTGTTCTCAGTAAGCAAAAATACATAAATCATTCAGAGCTATTCAGTTACAGAGCTAGGATGCTAACAGTCCCCTTTTCATGCTCTGACCACTGTGGGATCTACTCAGGGTCACAAGTTTTTTTTGGCTGGGGAAAGAGGCTACGTGTAGTCAGGCTGACTGCCCCCAGCGCTCCACATCTGCACTGGCAGTGGTCACTAATAGGTTTGAAATGATAGTACATTTGTCCTCTGGGGAAGATTAGGTAGAGCTGTGGAAGATTTCTGCTTCTCTCATACAGAAATTTTTAAACTGGATGATTCTTAGGAAGGAAGGGATTTTATGACCTTCTTATTGTCTGTAGAATGCCAGAAGCCTTTCAAAGTAATGGCAACCCATGTAAAAGAGTGTATGAACCAAACTGAGCTTTTATTGTGTCCAACACAGTCTCGTTCCCCTTATCTTTCTGTAGTGGTACATAAGCTTTCTAAATGCTTTGCTGCTAAAAAATGTCATCGAGTAATGCTTTGCAAGAAGAAATTTATCTGCTGTACTGAACTGTCAGGAACCCAATTAAATATGTGTATGGGTGTGTGGTGTAGAAGGGTACAAGTGAGAAGCTAGGGTTAAGTTTCCAAATTAGAAAAGTTTGCTTTGTATGTCACAGTCATTCTAAAAAAAATAAAAAACCAAACCAATGTTTTTAATGTCACTTTACTTTTAATACATTTTACTTTTAATTGACAGAGAATTTACTGAGACTACATTTCAAAGACAAGGGATCTCCTTTTATGGGTCATTGCTAAGCCCTGTTTAAAAGGGAGCTTGTGGCCTGATTGCGTCACTTCTGCAGAGCCTGGCTGAGGCTCAATTTTCTGCCCTGCTGGGCCCTCCAGACTTCTGGTGGATTTTATAAGTGAACATAGGCAGCAGTAATGAAAATTGGGCTCTTCAAATATCTCCAGTGGGGCTTGGGAAAAATATTCAGAATACATATCCACTTCTCAGAGGCACTTTCAGGACCTGAATTCTTGTTACAGGAAAGACGTTAGTCCATCAGGCACTTTTTTTGTTCCAAATGATACTTTAATTCAGCAGGAACCGTGAATATGTTTTCAGAGGAGGCTCAGGCTCAGAAGTGCTCTCTGTTACTGATCGCCTTGCCTGGTGCAGAAACATTTGGAAATACTAAAGCAATCTCAAAATGGCCTGTTCTTTGAAAGTCGCACAGTATACCCAAAAAGAAAATAGTCCAGCCCCTGGAAATTATAAAGGCTTACTTGCCTGGCACAGGAAACTACCAGCACATCCTTGCATCATCAGGCCACAGTATCTGCAGGTTCGAGAAACGTGGCTGCAGAACCATATCTGTAAGTTGTTGTCACTACTAAACCTGGGTTAAATATCAAGCTTGACAGTTTTGCTTAATTTCAGTTTTAGGCTATAAAGCAGCCTCCGGAGAAGACTGTGAACATCAGTGAACTTTGTTCGGAAAGTTGTCTGCACATGTGTTAAAAGAGTAACCATTGCCTTGATTGTAGTTTTGTTATGCCAGTCTTTCCCCTGGAATCACAAAGTAATGCTCCAGGTCCCTTGCTCTAATCACAAGCTTATGAAATTTAGCGAATGTTTCTGAAATGGCTTCTCTGTGTATTGAATGTCACTACTTCACCACAGAGGTTCCTGATTTATACATCGACGGAATTTATTATTGTTGTTGTTGTTATAGTGACCTTGTATGAATTTTTGATCCATCATATTGAAAGCTAGATTGCAAAATGCAACGACAAGTACCCCCTACTGCATAAAAAGTCAAATGTGTTCTTGAAAAGTACAATGTACACAAAATGAGTCTAGGGAGTTGACCGGCCCTTTTTGTTTGTATTTGTCGTCTAGCAGGTTCAACCCCTGAAAAGAATTGCCTCGGGACTCTAAAACTGGAATTAAGATGCATCTGACTGAAAAAATGAAAAAGCTACAAACCTATATTATTTCTTTAGTTGGGATAGTTAAAATTCTTGTTTGAATAGTGCATCCACTTTTCATGGCTGAAATTCTAAACAATGTGGAAAAACAAGATAGATTTCAGACAAAAGCTTTATAGATGACTAATGGATTAAACATGCCTCATCATGAGACATTCAAGGTACTCCATCTATTCAGTTTATAAATAGGGGTGACATGACCATAGTTTATAAATATATTTCTTATAAATGTGAGAAACAGATTTTGAATAAAAGAGTTTAGCAGACAAATAAAAGTAAGATTGAGTATCTGTAAGTTGAAGCTAGAGAAATTTAAACTATAAATAAAACTACAGTTTAACAGGAAATGTAATGAACAATGTGTGGGAATGACATGTCAAGGGTTATGTTGGATTTTTCATTACTAAAAATGTTTAAATCAAGGAGTTACCTCAACACTGGAAGAGGTTGTCAAGAGAGGACATAGAATCTCCATTATCAGAGATAGTTGACACGTGACTGGATGTGACCCTGAACAACCTTATTTGACTCTTAAGTTTTCTCTAACTTGAAAGTTGGCCTTGGTTTGAGTCAGAGGTGTCTTCCATCAGAGGAAATGTCTGATATTGAAATTTCATACAAGCTTGATCTTGATCTCTCTCTTCATATGTCTAAGGACTTGTACGTCAACACAGGAATTAGGACCTTCAAAAACAATGTCTGGGAAAAGAAACACCAAATCCTGTCTTCTATGATACCTCTACCTGTGTGATTTTTTCCTTTTCTCCCCCCTTCAATGCTTTCTTACTTAGCAGCTCTGACTCTTTTGTACTGTCATTTGCTTTCTACACAGCATAGAGTTGAAATAAAAGAACCACTGATAAATACCAAAAGAACTACTCAGCTTAGCAAATTGGCTTTACATAAGGTCAAAGCAAAGGCCTTTCTGAAACCCCTTTACTATTTGTTCCTGAACACTAGCAAATAACATTACAAAAGCCCTGGGCTTAGACTGTTTCCTTGCGCAACCTGGCTGAGCAGGGTATCATCTTCCTACTTCACTTAAGGACCATCTACCTCAACTTCTTATCTACATCTTCAACCTTCCAAATAGTCTGAGCTGCTTCCTGGGCTGAAAATTTCCCCTTTGCATCTATCAGACCTGAATGGTTAAAGGGTAAATTGAGGATCTATCTCATGTTGAGAGGGCAGTGTACAGGCTGGGAAGTGGTGGTGTTTGCCTCTGAAATATTTGGTTGAGTGATTGGTGCCTTGTTGTGGAATTTCCCCCTTTAGGGTAAGTTCTCAGAAACCAAGGGTAAAGAATTACTCTAGAAATGCTTTTGGCTGGCTGAAGCTTGTAAATTAACATTTTCTAAAGCTCAGGTACTGAAATTACAGGCTCTGAGCAGTTCCAGTGGACAGATCAACAGGGTACTTTACTCTTCTCCCAACTTGTGACTAAGCACATAACCTTTTCTTTGTGCCTTAAATCAGACTGGGAGCAGACAGACCTTCTTGAAAGTGTACATTTTTGAGCAACAGAGGCAGAATGGAAGCAAAACACTTGAAATGGTCCACTGGTTTATGACTGACAGCTCAGGTTCACTGTAGAGGCCTATCGTCTTAACAGTGCTATGGAGAAGTTTTGGAAAGCTTGTTCTTTATAGGCATCTCCCAACATAACAGAACTGTAAAGAAGCTGAGCTTTAGAGAAATAACCACTTATGGCTCTTTCACTAATGATCTGTTTTGTGTTGTTCCAGTACATTTCAACAGTCTTTGGTAGGATCAGTCAGCCATCTCAGTACTGCACAGTTCATACACATTGCATATTTCAACATTAAGAATACATATTTTGTTGTATTCAGACAAAGATATATGTTAGGAACCAGCTCTTTTAAAAACAAAGAAAGACCCCATAATATTTTGAGAGTTATATTTAAAACATAATTTTTTTTTTGTTTTGTTTCTGAAGATAACAGTCTAGCTCAAGTAAAGCTGCTGAACTTGTAACAGTAATTAATTCAAGGAAAACCTATGGCAGTGTTTTCATGAGGTCAGACTCGAAGATCAAGATGGTCCCTTCTGGACGTTAGATCTATGAATCTATGAAAGAATCAGATGAGAAGGCTGATTCACATTCAGCCACTGTCTTGATCATCCATCAATGATATGTCTGACACAAATCCACAGAAGCAGGGGAACGAAAAAGTTTTAATTATTATATAAACTTACATAGAAAGAGATATCTCCTTTGCTTCTCAAGCAGAGCTAAAGGCTACAGTCTGTAACTATACTTCTATCCAGAAGGGACAACAATACATATCTCAAACAAATTTCTGAGGTTTCCATGTTTGTCTAAATGAAAAATGAAGCAAAATATTGCAAATATTGCTAGGTCTTCATCTCCCTCATTTCCTCTTTCTGTTTCTCTCTCTTTTGTCATCAGATGTAACCTCTTCTGTCAAACATTGTACTTTAATGAAAATACATTTCAAGCTAGTGTTTGCATCTCTTCTACCACTCTGGATAATCTTAATGCTTCTCCCTTTGAACTCATAATTTCCTATCACAATTCTCCTATTCTTTCCTATAGAAGCCCAGGGTACTACACGTCTTTCTGCCTATATATTTTTTCTGGGAATCTCCTGTCTGTCAGCTTTGTGTATGCCTGACATATGCAGACTAGTTCTTTTGATAAGGAGAGAGGTGTAAAGATGAATTTTGCATTTCAAATGGGTAACAACCCACGTATGCATCTGAGATCACCTCCCTTGTCCTAGGACCATTTTCTGTGAGTTGGCTATGCCTCACTGGGACTTGGGTGCTTATTTCCTAAACCATTTTTTAATGCGCATGCCTGATAATAAGCACTTCAGCGTGGTGGACAGTGGAGAACATATATTTTAATTTTTACCAGAAGCAATAAAAACTGCTTGTATAATTCCATAAATTAAAAACCTTTGACTTGAATTAAAAATGTGTTTTCCATTGCTTCTCAGCAATGTTGAAGAGTGCTGCAGTATCTTCATACCGTGCCATTTTCACATGAGCACATATGAAACTTGGGCCGTCTCAACACTTGCCTTTCTCATACCTCAGGGTCTGATTCCACATGTATTTTCTTCTTTGGGTGTAACACACAAAAAAATTCCCACCCTTCGGGACTCATTCCCATGCTGCCACTGCAGTTCATTATCTACTCAGCTGTACCACCACAGCTCTTCCTGGGAGTACACTGCAAAACAGATTGCCAAAATGTTTGCATTAAAAACAAATGGACACCTATTGTTGCTCTGCAGATACAACCCTGCCTTTTTTTTTATTTTAAGCATTTCAGAGCAGAGCATTTCAGTGATTCAGTTTTCAAGGTCCTTTAGGCATAGAACATTTGCTGCAATTCAGGAGACAGTGCATTATGGCACAGGAAGGGCAACAAGTTTCTACAGGAGCAAATATATATAGCTGGGGTGTGGGGGGGTGTTTGTGTTTTAAAAGAAATTATACACAGCATTGCACTTTTCTCTGCTTAGCCTTACAAAACCTATTTTTTCCATAGAATCATAGAATTGTTTGTGTTTGAAGTAACCTTAAAGGCCATCTAGTTCCAACCCCCCTGCCATGGGCATGGTCACCTTTCACTGCTCATGTTGCTCAAAGCCCCATCCAACCTGACCTTCAAGACTTTCAGGGGTGGGGCATCCACAACTTCTGTGGGCAACCTGTTCCTTTGCCTCACCACCCTCATAGTGAAGAATTTCTTCCTTATATCTAATCTAAATCTACCCTCTTTCAGTTTAAAGCCATCACCCCTTGTCCTATCACTACATGCCCTTGTAAAAAGGCCCTCTCCATCTTTCTTGTAGGCCCCCTTCAGGTACTGGAAGGCTGCTGTAAGGTGTCCCTGGTGTGTTCTCTTCTCCAGGCTGAACAAACTCCACTCTCTCAGTCTTTCTTCACAGGAGAGGTACTCCAGCCCTCTGATCATCTTTGTAGCCTTCCTCTGGACTCACTGCAACACATCCATGTACTTCTTATGTTGGGGGCCCTGGAGCTGAATGCAAAGCTCCAGGTGGGTTCTCACAAGAGCGGAGTAGAGGGGAGAATCACTGCCCTCCAACCTCCTGGCCATGCTTCTTTTGATGCATCCCATGAGACAGGTGGCTTTCTGGGCTGCAAGTGCACATTGCTGGGTCATGTTGAGCTCCTCATATACGAACACCCCCAATTCCTCCTCCTCAAGGCTGTTACAAATGCATTCTCTGCCCAGACTGTATTTGTGCTTGGGATTGCCCCAATCCATGTGCAGGACATTTCACTTGGCCTTATTGAACTTCATGAGGTTAGAACAGGCCTACCTCCCAAGCCTGTCAAGGTTCCTCTGGATGGCATCCCTTCCCTCCAGCATGTTGACCACAGCGCATAGCTTTGTGTTATCATTAATCCTGCTCAGGGTGCATTCAATCTCACTGATCATGTTGCCTACAAAGATGTTAAACAATGCTGGTCCCAGTACAGACCCCTGAGGAACGTTACTCATCATCGGTCTCTACTTGGATATCAAGCTGTTCACTAGCCCTTTGAATGCGACCATCCAGCCAATTCCTTAGCCCCTGAGTAGTTCATCTGTCAAATCCATGTCTCCCCAATTTAAAGACATGGATGTCATGCAGGACAGTGTCAAATACTTTGCACAAGTCCAGGTAGATTACGTCAGTTGCTCTTCCCTTACCCACCAACACTGTAACCCCATCATAGAAAGCCACCAAATTTGTTAGGCATGATTTGCCCTTAGTGAAGCCACATTGGCTGTCCCCAATTAACTCTTTATTTCACGTGTGTCAACATAGTTTCCAGGAGGGTCTGCTTCATGATCTTGCTGGGCACAGAGATGAGACTGACTGGCCTGTAGCATCCCAGGTCTTCCTTTTTGACCTTTTTAAAAATGGGGGTGATGTTTCCCCTTTTCCAGTCAGTGGGAACTTCACCAGACTGCCGTGACTTCTCAAACATGATATATAGTGATTTAGCAACTTCATCCACTAGTTCCCTCAGGAACCACGCATACATCTCATCAGGTGCAATGGACCTGTGCACCTTCATGTTCCTTAGATGGTCTTGAACTAACCTTCTACATTCTCCCAATTCCTGTCTTTGCCTTCTGCAACTAGGGCAGCATGGCCTGAGTACTTGCCAGTGAAGACTGAGGCAAAAGAGTCAATAAGTATCTCAGCCTTCTCCATATCCTAGGAAATAGGTCTCCTGTTTCCTCCCAGAGAGGGCCCACATTTTACTTAGTCTTCCTTTTGTCATGTACCTATAGAAGCTTTTCTTGTTGCATTTGATGTCCCTGGCCAGATTTATTTCTATCAGGGCTTTAGCCCTGATCCCTGGCTGCTTGGACAATTTCTCTGTATTCCTCCCAGACTACCTGTCCTTGCTTCCACCTTCTGTAGGCTTCCTTTTTGTGTTTGAGTTTGACCAGGAGTGCTCTGTTTATCTATGCAGGCCTCCTGGTGATTTTGCCTGACTTACTCTTTGTCGGGATGAATCACCTCTGAGCCTGGAGGAGGTGATCCTTGAATATTAACCAGATTTCTGGGCTTCCTCTTCCCTCCAGGGCTTTATCCCTTGGTATTCTACCAAGCAGACCCCTGAAGAGGCCAAAGTCTGGTCTCCTGAAGTCCAGGGTAGTGAGCTTGCTGTGCACCCTCCTGGGCGCCCTAAAGATCTTGAATTCTACCATTTCACGGTCACTGCAGCCAAGGCTGCCCTTTAGTTTCACATTCCCCGCCAGCCCCTCCTTCTGGTAAGAACAAGGTGCAACAAAGCACCTCTCCTTTTTGGCTCTTCTATCACTTGGAGAAGGAAGTTATCATCAACACATTCCAAGAACCTCCTTGCTTATACCCTGCTGTGTTGTCACTCCAACAGAAATTAGTGTGGTAGAAATCCTCCAGGAAGAGCAGGGCTTGTGAACATGAGGCTGCTCCTATCTGTCTAAAGAGGGCCTCATCTACTTGGCCTTCCTGGTCAGGTGACCTGTAGCAGACCCCCACTATAACATCACCTGTCCCTGCCGCCCTTTATTCTTGACCCATAAGCTCTCAGTCAGCTCCTCACCCATCCCCAGGTGG
Source organism: Phalacrocorax carbo (assembly GCF_963921805.1). NCBI lineage: Eukaryota > Metazoa > Chordata > Aves > Suliformes > Phalacrocoracidae > Phalacrocorax > Phalacrocorax carbo. The sequence goes on along the minus strand of NC_087548.1, from coordinate 8,957,768 downwards.
AACTCCATGCACTCCAGCTGGTCACTGACATAGAAGGTGGCACCCCCTCTTTGTCTCGCCTGCTTGTCCTTCCTAAAAAGCCTGGATCCTTCCATTCTAACACTCCAGTCACAGGAGCCATCCCAGCACGTCACCGTGATGCCAAGAAGATCATAGCCCTGCAGGAGTGTGCACGTCTCTAACTCCTCTTGTTTATTTCCCGTTATGTGCATTTACATACAGACATTTAAGTTGGACCCCTGGCGAAGCTGACTTGTTGGCTGGAGTGACTGGTGCTGCTCTTCAGGTGCTCTTCTGCTGACCTGCGATCTTTCTCCAGGCTCTGCACAGCTATTGTTGGCACTGGCATCGAACTGGTAGGAGTGGGGTGGATTCAGGTTCACTTTCCCTGGCAACTTTAGTTAAAACCCTCTTCATCAGCTTGGCAAGCCTATGACCAAAAATGCATTTCCCTTTCTCTGACAGGTTCCTGCTCATGCGAACTGCTGTGCCACATGCTAGCTGTTTGGCCACCCTGGTCACTTGTGCTCCCTGGGGCTGCTTTTGGTGGGACTTGGGGGTGGCTGCCGTTATTAGTCCCAGCCCTGCCCAGGGCTCGTCAACTGCTCTCATGAGAGCTGCTGGCTCCTGGCGGGTCTCTGCACTCCCCTGGGGTTTCCCTGGCTCAGAAATTCCCCCTGTACGCGCTGTAAACCTTGTCTCTTTATTCTTCCTATCACCTATCTTACTCCTTGCTACACAACACATTAGGAATTTCTCATTTACTTTGCTCTTTCCCTGATCCAATCCATGAAAGAAAGATTTCCTAAGAGCAAAGACAGCTTTAAGAAATTCTTATATGCAAACTGGACATTTAATAGTAACATGTACACTAAATGAATAGGAATTCATTAGTGTAACTTAAATGACCCAAGGTAAATTTCCACATATTGCAAAGTTATGTCATTAAACAATTATTTAATATAGAAGGTACTGAATGCACTTGGGTAATTTAGACAAGATTCTTTGACTTATTCCTCCCCACTTGCCCTAAACCAAGCACAAATAAGATAGCTAAATTATTTAAAGTTATCCTACAACCCAAGTTTTTTGTTGTAGAAACATCTACATACCACATTTAGATGGTTTATCCCTTAATAATTATGTATTCAGACACATGGTCAAATTAGTTTGGCTTATTTTATGAACTGAGTCACAGTAAATCATGGTTTGCACCTCCACATCCTGCAGCAAACACAAGGTTTACGTATTAACATAGACCTGAGGGAAGATAGTTTAAACTAATGTTCTTTACCTCATTAGCAATGCGTTCACTTCACTAATGGCCAGTTAGTGCAGCAATATACTTTAAAAATCAAACCTCGCTAACAAAGCTGAGATAGCCTATGCATATTTGTTTTAACTATAGTTTGGAGCAGGAGCTGTAGATGGCTATTTTGAACTCTGAGTCAACAAGAATCAAATGAAAATAGTTTAAATTAATTTTTAATAAACTCTTTTTTTTGTGCAACTGTTTCTCCTCTGTGTGCAGACTTGACAAAACAGGACGTTTACTCTTAGAGGTTCAGTTGACATTTTTGCTTTGTTTTTGTATTTTAATCATAAGCTAAATATGATAGGATGAAATGGCCTTTATTTCAAGTTTTTGGTCTGAAAGTCCTTTACGTTTCATCTTATGTACATGGACAAGCCCAGAGGGTATTGACTTATCCATGGGAAAATGTTTGCATAAAGGTTTAAAGGATGCTATTTTTATTACATATCTGACATGTGGTGAACCATACCAGAAACCTCAAGTGTAAACTTCTTAAAAGACTACTAGTCCACAACCCACAAACAGTGGATAAATATGAACTAAATAATAAATAATTTTCTAAACAAGTGCCTGGATTTTTGTCTGTAGCACGGAAGAAGGAATCACAGGGAAATGTGTACCAAAAAATGGGGAAATTAGAAGTGAGAAGTTGAGCAGAGACTCACCAGCATGCCAGGCTCTAAGCACTAAATCTTTAAAGCTCCATCTCTACCTAATCTGTTGTAGATATTTTGGTTAGAGTATGATTTTTAAATTATCACTGAGAAGACAAACAGAAACATAATGATTAGGACTCAGGAAGTATGGAGCCTCAGGATAAAATTGTTCTGTGTAGTTTAACAGAACAGAGATCTGCATCTCAGGATCCTATATGCCAGCAAATTATCTAATAAGGACATGTGACGGGTGGACTGTTTGGTGGATAAGGAAGTGGTTGGATGGTCGCATTCAGAGGGTAGTAGTCAATGGCTCCATGTCCAGATGGAGACCGGTCACAAGTGGGGTCCCTCAGGGGTCCCTCAGGGGACCAGTGCTGTTTAAAATCTTCATCAATGACACAGACAGCGAGATCAAGTGCACTCTCAGCAAGTTTGCAGATGACACCAAGCTGAGTGGTGCGGCTGACATGCCAGAAGGATGGGATGTCATCCAGAGAGACCTGGACAAGCTGGAGAGGTGGGCCTATGAGAATCTCATGAGGTTCAACAAGGCCAAGCGCAAGCCCCTGCACCTGGGCTGGGGCAACCCCCTCTATCAATACAGGCTGGGGGATGAAGGGATTGAGAGCAGCCCTGCAGAGAAGGGCTTGGGGGTACTGATGGATGAAAAGCTGGACATGACCCAGCAATGTCCGCCTGCAGCCCAGAAGGCCAACCGTAGCCTGGGCCGCATCAAAAGCAGCGTGGCCAGCAGCAGGTCGAGGCAGGTGATTCTGCCCCTCTGCTCCGCTCTGGTGAGGCCCCACCTGCAGTGCTGCGTCCAGCTCTGGGGCCCTCAGCACAGGAAGGACATGGAGCTGTTGGAGCGGGTCCAGAGGAGGCCACAAAAATGATCCGAGGGCTGGAGCACCTTTCCTTTGAGGACAGGCTGAGAGAGCTGGGGTTGTTCAGCCTGGAGAAGAGAAGGCTGCGGGGAGACCTTATTGAGTCCTTTCAGTACTTAAAGGGGGACTACAGGAAGGATGGGGACAACCTCTTTAGCAAGGCCTGTTGTGACAGAATAAGGGGTAATGGTTTTAAACAAAAGGAGGGTAGAATTAGACTGGATATAAGGAAGAAATTTTTTAAAATGAGGGTGGTTAAGTGCCAGAACGGGTTGCCCAGGAACGTAGCAGAGGCCCCATCCCTAGAGACTTTCAACATCAGGCTGGACGGGGCTCTGAGCAGCCTGACCTAGTTGAAGATGTCCCTGCTCACTGCAGGGGGGTTGGGCTAGATGAGCTCTAAAGGTCCCTTCCAACCCAACCCATTCTATGATTCTGATTCTATGTAATACAGCAGAACATTGTGGAAGGAATATACTAATAGCTGTGTTAAATATTTTGTTTCAGAATGGGCATAAATGGTGAGAAGTGGGGAGAAATTTGGGAATCTTCACAAGTTCGCATACAGAGCTGCTCACACATAATATGATTCTGGTCATACCTGGAAATGTAGTCTTTGCCATTAATCAATTTTATCAATTCCTAAGAAATTTAAGCACCTCCAAGAAAGTGATTTTGAAGGTCTATATTTTATATGTAAGAATCATTTGTGACAACTAGATACAGAAATATATTATAGATAAAGTCTCTGATCTCTCTGTCACATTCTTTATGCAGTGGGTTTGGTCACAGTTTGTGTTGCTCTGTGGCAGGAATAATTTTTCGAGATCTCTGTATGTATGGAGTCCAGAACAGGACAGTCATGGTCCAAAGCATACCTCCTAGGGACTGTTATACAAACAGATAAAGACTAATGACAATAATAAAAATGTCTACTAACATGTTAAAATAAGGTGATCCACCTGCAGGTATCTGATAATCATAGTAAAGAAACTTGTGAACATCTGTAGTTCTTTGTCCCCATCTATCATTTCATGAAAGAGCTAGGTCCTAAATCCAGCCTTACTTCATTATGTATATTGTAATAGCAATCTAAAATATGACTTAATAAGCTGAGCAGGAGACCTCTGATAACTGAGAACATTTAACACTGGTATATGCAGATTATAGCTGCTTTTTTTCCCACTACTTCTTCCAGGTAGTTTGTAGGATTTCTGTGAAATAGAGGAAAATAAAAATAAAAGAAAGAAAAAAAAAGAACAGGAAAAGAAAAATCCTCAGCCAATTGTTGAAATATTTGCATTTCTTATTTAATGTTAATAAGAAATGTCACCAAACATAATAAATATGTACATACTTACACATATTCATAGTGAAAAACCACTCTGTAAGGTGAAGAGAGTGGACTATTTTATTTATTTGTTTAATTTCTGACCACTTAATGTTGACTATGACATTTCAAGATCATATATTACTCTCTAGTAAGCAACACTCCTGCTTTTCATATTTACAGTTTAAAAATTAAAAAAAACCCCATACTCCTTTCTCCCTTTTTAATGGTTAATTAGGTCACTAATCAAAAGAAATTCTTAAGAGGAAAATGAAATGTTGACATTTTGCAATTATTTGCTACTGTGAATAATACATAAACACACTACTTATGGTTAAAGTGGCTTTCAAACCCTTTTTCTGCCATTAGGGCATGAACTGACTGCAGAATCAGTGTATTTTACTTGATATATTGCCACATTATCTACTTCAGTGCTTCCATTTAGTTTGGGTCACTTACATTTCATTATACTGTACCTTGGCTGAGTGCAATAAAAAAAAAAGTTTATTGCAACTGCAAGCTCCTAATTAAACATCAGCTGTAAACTGAGCTACCTATTACAGATTATATATATAAAAAGATTATATTCTTGGGAATCGCTCTATCATGCAACATGATTAATATATATGTGTCCTTGTAAATAGGACTTGATGTGCTATACACATAATGGATATGATTAGCTTTTTATTGAGACCCAAGACATCAAAGATAAAGGGATACAGAGATTTCTCATTCAGCAATCTTGTTAAATATGATATAAGCATGTATACCCATACACAGATAACACAAGCATAAATGTGTTTGTTGTATTGTAGTGTTCTTAGCTACAATCACTGTGGTTGCAGACAGATTTGAACTTATAAATACATGTCCAGGGTGAAATTAACCTCATATTGGGGAGAAAAAAAAAGTTATTTAAGTCAGTTAAAAATCTCTATTTCCTACAAGAAGGAGAAAATTGTGGTTCAGACCTTTCTCTTTCAGAAAACACAATAAGCAGATTTCATAGGTTGAAGCAGAAGCTTCAGACAGATCTCATGAAGGACACATTTGAGTTTCAACTGGTAATTCATATAGAAAAGGCTCTTTTTAAGTGGACCACTGAAAAATCAATTTGGCCTTAAGATATACTATGAACATATTAGTTCACTTGTTTTCCAGTTGAAAGAAATCTAGTCAGTGTGGAGAGGAAGTTAGAAAAGTTTTGTCCGATGGAGTTGCATGCCCTAGAGTCCGCAATTTGTGTATTAAGGAAATAAGTGGCAAAAAAGTTCAATTTCCACCTTCCTTCCATCCTTCTTCCTATTTATGTACACCTCTCAATTATGCCAGTATAAACGGTTTGTGGGATCATGCAGAGAACCATTTTTCAGCAACTGATGTGATTTCAGAAAATATATATTTTTTGGGCTTTGTTGTTTTCAAGGGTTTTCATATAGATTTCTCAGAGTTGTGAATATTTTATCATGTAATGGAACATAGATCAATTACAGAACTATATACTGGGGAAAGAGTGATGAAAGAATCCAGACTGGGATTCATGAATCATTCCATTTAATTTTAGTTCTAGTCAGTAAGGCTGAGTGTTGCTGTCCATAGACCCATATATTTACAACGCAAAGAGAAAATTCTCCTTAAGGACCTTTAAAATCTCAGGTGGGAAAGTACATGCCTAACTTAAAAATTCAGATTAGGTATTTAAAGTTGGGATGGATGAATCTGGACCAGCATAAGAGAGGCTACAATACTTCTGTTTTCCACATACAAATGTAGAAGTTTGTTTGTAATTTGAAGATGTAACAATAAGATTTGGGTTGCACGTATGTGATAGTCCAAAACTGTGTTACCTATACCAGGGCTCAGACTAACACAAAAAGTATTATATTTGACCTCTGAAAATCAGGTTTTCAGAAATGTTCATTGTCAGAAAAAGTAGATACATGGAATAATCACTAGTAAATACTTTGTCCTGGAAGTTTGACATTAGGTATCTGCTGTTGCCACGTTATTCACAAAGCTCAGGTATCTGAACACAAACTGGGGTCTTTTCAGAGTGCTGTGCTGTCCCATTTAGCTGGACAATTTTCTTTCCTTCCTTTCTGCCCTTAATCCTGGGTAAGAGAGAAAAAATATTAAACCCCACCCTTTTACCTTTTTGTTTGGAAACATAGCCAGCCTTGCAAAAAATCATGCAAACAGGCCTAAACTGAAGAAAGAGTAGATCAGTTACTGTTTACATGTTGACTACCTTTTTTACATTAGCTCAGTTCAAGGACCATTCAATATAATCCATACAGAGACTCTTGGTATAATTTCCACACCCCACAGTTTCAATTGGTGTAAATCAGATGAAACTATTGCAGTTTTTTTCAGCTAAGCATATGGCTCTGTTCTTCTTCAGGAGTGGAATTTTTAAAAGAGAAATGAGGGTTAAAAAGAGAGATTGCTTCCATTAAAATCTGTCTCAAACTAAAAGCAAGCTGTCATATTTAAAAGCAAACAAACAAAAAACCCCTCCAAATGTGGGTTTGCAGTCTCTTTCACAAAAACGCTGTAACAAAGACAACAGCTTGACAATGGCAGCTGCTGCATAGAGCAAAAATTAGAGGACAATGTCATTTTTAATGATTTTTTTAAAATGAAAAATTAAACCAAAATAAACAAGATATCCTAGGTATTCTTCTTCTCTGGTATGATTTTTTTTTGTTTTTGTTTTTGTTTTTTTTTAAGTATCTGTCTCTCCTATTATTTATAAGTGGCAATGCAGACAGACGACAGGAACATATGCTGGGAAGAGTCAAAAATTAGACAAAGCAATAATGGAAAAGGGATATTTTTTTTAGGTTTCATAATAAGGCTATGCTTTTTGCATCTTTGTATGAAACTTCAAAAAACCAGACACATATATAACCATCCATATATATGACATGTACATGCACACATTCACAAAGAACACATTAATATATTTACATCCACAGAGTTTTATATTTATAAATTAATATTTGCAAAAATAAATACACTTATTGAGATATTGTATTTTTAAACTAATACACGTAGATGTAAAATTTGCAAACAGGCACTCTTAGTTATTTCTAGAAAGAGAGAAAGATGTAAAACAAAATGTCATATACCAACAAAAAATGGGATTCTATTTTGAGACATTATTCTCAGCTCTTTTTTTATTTTATTTTTTTCAGTAACTTATAAAAACAATTTAGATCATTTAGTTGCCATCATACTGCCCTAAAGCCTTATGTTTCTATCTGTCCTGCTGAAAGTACAGAAAGGTCTTTTTTATAACAACTCAGTGCTATTCAGTGCAATTTCCACACTTAAGGGCAGAAAATGTCCTTCAAGGAAAAAAGATTTTTTTTCTTAAATCTAATCTTTTTTTTCTCAACACTTGCAGTGACTTAAAGGTTGTCTGAAAGTTATTTATTTAAGTAAGACAGGTAAAGTTTTAGAACCACCAATAGCACCCTGCTCTCAACACAAACTAAACCTGTTTGGATGTAAATATTTAATGGTAGTATTAAAGATCTGATACTTAACTTGTAAAAATATTTTTTTAAAAAACCAAAGGCTTTCTATTATATGATATTCATAATTTTATGACTTCAGTTTATTTATTTTCCAAAAATGAAAATAAGCTGGAGTTGATGGAGTTCAATTCTCTTATTTTCACATCACCTACATCTATTTTGTGTGTCATATATGGATATGGGGGGTTTTACCCTAAAATTTTGTTGGTTAAATAAAAGATTAGTAATCTTTTATTTATTATTTTTCACCAAACATAAATGGTACTTCAAACAAAAACTTAGCAAAACTTCCTTGAAACAATCACTAAGTTATTGTCAAAGAAGCTCATTGCCTAAAAGCCCAGCAAGAATTAGTTCTAATACTAGGCTGCTTTTGTGCTTTCAAAAGATTAATTAAATGAGGGACCAGTTGTGCTTTCTGTCTGTTAGTGCTCACAACACACTCTCCGTCATGCAGGGGAAACTGCTCTGTACTTGTATAGCAGTTACAGCGAGTCAGTGTCATGTACAACTCCAGTCACAAATACCAAAGTCTTGATCTCTTCTGGATAGGTTTGAAAGAGGTTTAGGGTTTGGGGCTGGTGTGGGGATGGTGTCTGTTTGTTTTGGGTTTTTTTGGTTTGTTTTGGGTTTTTTATTTTTGTTTTGTTTTGTTTTTTAATTGTTGTTTTGTATTGTTTTGTTTATTTCGGTAGGACTACCCCAGTAATTAAAAATTGCAGGATGACAGCTTGTAAAGGTATGTTCTGCTTATTGCTACACCAGTGTTTTATCAGCAAGACAGAACATAGTAGCAGCACAGTGTAAAAGAAGTCAAAATAGTTCCCTCCTACTCTCAAACTCATTCTTTAGATCACTGGAATCTGTTAATTTTTCCACAAAATGTTTTTCATGTTTGCATTTTTACCTTTCTAGTTCTGAAGAACACATCAGCACAAATCATTTGAGTGGAGCAGAATCTCTTACTGTGTCTAAGCAGAGTGTTTTGAGCATTGCTGCAACATATATAATTATTCTTAGCAAAACCTGCAGTCTAAGCATGGAGGATGAGAGGAGCAAACTGTGTGCCTGCATGTGAGTTGTTTTCCTTACGCTGTTTTCTCATCAGTGGTGTCAGAGTCCTAGAGAAGAGTCTGCTCAAGAGGTTTGTTATCAGGTAGTTGGGCTATCTGCCTAGATCCCGATTTTGAACTGGGCCAGTAAGGAGACACAGACTGAGCATCAGTGGTTCAAGGATATCTGTGCAATGAATTTTCTTGTCTCAGGGGATTATAGTGAACCCACAGGCAAATGCTGCATATGCAGACAGCAGGGTGCTGAGCACAGCACTGTGAATACAGAGAGGGGCTGGTGGCCATCAGGGATGCAGAGCATTTTGGGATGCTTCTATGGGAACACTTCATTAAGGGATATGAGACAGGTTGAGAGATGCCAGTAAAGAAAAGACTTTTTCTGCCCATGTTATAACTTCTGTGGTCACATAGCTGTCAATCCAGCACCACCCAACCAGCATTAAATTTACTGTCTCCCCCTTCTCCTTTTCTATTTTTTTTAAGAGACAGCTAAGAGATTGAAGTTTGAAAAAGTCACAATTGCACCTAGACAAAATTCCCCCAGATAAAGGCCAAAATAAAAGCAAAGACATAGAGACAGGAAAACGTTTCCACACGGAATGACCTTTGCTGGGAGGAGGAGGGAGAGGGGAGCTGGCATTGTTCACAGACTTCAATCTCAGACTTGCTAGGTGGGTTTTAACTCTTCATGTTCCCTGCAACTTTAAGCTCTTTCCTCCCAGTAACAACAGGGAGCCTTTTCCTGTCTGGGGTTCTCCTCATTGCCCTTTTCCTTGACTTTGTCTTGTCACTCCAACCATAGTCTTGTTCTGCCAGATATGTTTCATTTTCTGCATGACTTCCCCTGGATGGGCATTTCAAGCTGTGATTTCTAAGCTTGATCTCACACTGTAGATCCTGTTATCTCAGTAAAAAGCTTTAAAGTTCAAAGTGAGTTGGATGAACAATACTTTAAAAGCAGTGTAAAGTCTCAGCATCCTCTGGGTGGAAGCAGTTCAGAAAAAAAAAATCGGATATTTGCATGATTTTATATGGAGAAAGAACAATTAAAAATCAAGATGCCAGTTCAGGGAAAAATATTATAAAGTGTTATTAAGAGGTCTCAAGAAGTGCATGTGGTTATGTTTCTGTATCCACACAGAACTGCCATGGGTCTCTCACCACTCATAGCCCCAATGTTTCTCTTGCCAGCCGACTTCATTCCAAAGCCAGTCCACTTCAGTCTGCTAGACTTTAGACCAAACTCCTTAACAAAAAAAAGAACAGGGATTAACAAGTACTTTATCAGTAGCTACATGAAGCCTTTTGAGAACATCCCTGGCACAAACCCTGGTATAAGCAACAAGATGGTGTTTCCTTGTTTCCCATTGATGTCCATTCTGCTCTTCTTCACCTGGACCCCCCGGTGTAGCTACGTACTATGAGCCAGGTCTCCCAGTCTTCCCTTATTAGAGATGGCCCAGGACCCTGACCATCATCGTAGCTCTCTGTTGGACTCTCTCCAGTAGTTCCCTGCCTTTCTTGAACTGGGAAGCCCAGAAGTGGATGCACCACTCCAGATGTGGCCTCACTAGGGCAGAGTAGAGGGGGAGGAGAACCTCCCTCCACCTGCTGGCCACACTCCTTTTAATGCAGCTCAGGACACTGTTTGCCTTCTTGGCCATAAGGGCACACTGCTGGTACAGGGTCACCTGGCTGCCCACCAGCTCTCCCAGGGCCTTCTCAACAGAGCTGCTTTCCAGCAAGTCAGCTCCCAACCTGTACTAGTGCATGGAGCTGTTCCTCCCACACACCTGCACTTGTTGAATGTCATGAGGTTCCCCTCAGCTCACCTCTCCAGCCTGTCCAGGCCTTGCTGGACAGCAGCACAGCCTTCTTGTGTATCAGCCACTCCTCCCAGCTTGGTATCATCAGCAGAATTGCTAAGGGTGTACTTTGCCATTTCATCCAGGTTGTTGATGAATATGTTGAACAGGACTGGACGCAGCACAGACCCCTGGGGAACACCGCTAGTGACAGGTCTCCAACTAGGCTCTGCTCAGCCAGTTCTCAATCCATGTCACTGACCATATATCTAACTTACACATCCTAAGCTTACCTGTGAGGATGTTATGGGAGACAGTGTCAAAAGCCCTACTGAAGTCAAGGTAAATGACATCCACTGCTCTCCCTCCATCTGCCTAGCGAGTCATGCCATCATAGAAGGCTATCAGGTTGGTCAAGCATGATCTCCCCTTGCTGAATCCATGTAGACTACTTCTGATAACCTTCTTTTCCTCTACATGCCTGGAGATGACCTCCAGGATGAACTGCTCCAGCACCTTTCGAGATATGGAGGTGAGGCTGACTGGCCTACAGTTTCCCATGTACTCCTCCTTGCCCTTTTTGAAGATTAGAGTGACATATGCTTTCCTCCAGGCCTTGGGCACCTCTTCTGTCCTCCAGCTGTAGGCAGAGCTTGATCCATTCCAGTATGTCCCTCACATAAAGAGCAACTCCCCCCCCTCGCCTTGCTGGCTTATCTTTCCTGAAAAGTATGTATCCATCAATGACAGCATTCCAATCATGCAAGCTATCCCACCATGTCTCTGTAATTCAAATGAGATCATGGCCCTGTGATCACACACAGATCTCTAGTTCCTCCTGTTCATTGACCATGCTGTTTTTGTTGGTGTACAGGCATTTCAGAGAGGTACTTGGGCGCGCAGGTTTCCCTGGAGGGGTACACGAGGAGCCACTATATCCATGCACACCCTTGAGGTGGTTGGTCTTCTGATTGTCATCTTGTGAGGAAGTTAAGGTACCTTTGTAATTTTTTGGTTGGTCTGGCTTATTCCTCCATTGGATGAGATGGCATTAGCATTGCCACTTTGGACCCTACCTCCCAAGTCCTTCACTTTAAAGCCCGTCTCACCAAGTTAGACAGCCTGCTGCCAAAGACTCCCTTGCTCCTTCTAGACAAGTGGATTTCATCCCTCTCTAACAGTCTGTGGTTGCTGAGAAAAGTCCCATTGTCATAAAAACCAAAACCCTTGCAACACCACCAGCCACAGAGGAAATAGTTGATTTGCATTATTTGTCTGTTATTGGTTGCCCATTTTTTCTCCAACTGGTAAAATAGAGGAGGAGTTGACTTGGACATTAATATTTTTCACTTGCTCTCCAAGGGCTTTATAGTCTTCCTTGTTTCTGCCGAGACTCTGTCTTATAGCACATGGAAGATAATTGCAGGTAGTAAACTGTGCTCTTGACAAGTTGTAGCGCCTCTCAGCAATGTCTCAGATCTTAGCCCCCAGAAGGGAGCAAACCTTTGACCACAAGATGGCGACCAGTGGGAAAAAGCCACTGTAAGAGAAGGTCAGGTTTGTGACCACCTGAGGAACCTTGACATACACACGTCTATGGAGCTGATGAGATACATCCCAGAGTCCTGAGGGAATTGGCTGATGTAGTTGCCAAGCCAGTACCCATGATATCTGAAAAATCATGGCAGTCAGGTGAAGTCCTTGGGGACTGGAAGAAGGGAAACATTGTACCCATCTTTAAAAAGGGTAGAAAGGAGGACCCAGGGAACTACCAACCTGTCAGCCTCACCTCTGTGCCTGGGAAGATAATGGAACATCTCCTCCTAGAAGCTATGCTAAGGCACATGGAGAACAGGGACATGATTCGAGACAGCCAGCACAGCTTCACCAAGGGCAAGTCCTGCCTGACCAACCTAGTTGCCCTCTGTGATGGAGTGAATGATTCAGTGGACAAGGGAAAAACAATGGATGTCATCTATGTGGACTTCTGTAAAGCCTTCCCTGTGGCAGGTTCTCTCCTGCTAATCCCACCCTCCCCCTCTAGCTTCACCCCGCCTCCCTCAGAGGTCAGGGCTTTTGGCATGGTGATCATGGGCTTTTCATGCCTTTTGTGTTTTGCCATGCCATCAGCATTGTAGGATGGGAGGGATAGGAGAGGCAAAACCCCTCAGCACTAGAGGGCTTGCAGCCAGTGAGGAGTCTCGGTTCAGCGAAGCTTCTAGATCATGTCCAACTATGACCACAGGGTATAAATGGGACACTGCCGGGGACCAACTTTGAGCAGTCTGCTTGGAGCAGTGGACCTCTGTTTGAAGCCTCTCCCCTTCAGCTGGGATACCACCCAAGGTAACTTCCTTGGATTGAGTGCCCTTACCTTCTTTTGGGTGATTTCTTCTGGATATATCCTTGAGTAAGTCCCCACCCTGACCTGTCCATCCCCAACCCTGGCCCCACCCTGTGCTGGGGGACAAATTACATCTTCTTTGGTTACCCAGGAAAGGGAGAGAGTTCCCCTTTGTGAGTGAGTGTGTATGCACACACTTTGGTCTATTGTTCTTCTGTGTAAACGTGCAGTAATAATGCCCTGACTCACAAATCTAACCTGTTATGTGTTCAGTATTATTGGAGGGTTAAGGAAGTTCAGTTTACCCATGTTTTTCATTGGTTTTTGTTGTGGTTTTCGTAGTTTTCTGAAATTAAGTTGTTTGAGTTTGTCCTTTGTTTAGTGTACCCATGTGACAGTCACCCACAGCATCCTTCTCTCTAAGCTGGGAAGATACAGTTTGATGGGTGGACTGTTTGGTGGATAAGGAAGTGGTTGGATGGTCGCATTCAGAGGGTAGTAGTCAATGGCTCCATGTCCAGGTGGAGACCGGTCACAAGTGGGGTCCCTCAGGGGACCAGTGCTGTTTAAAATCTTCATCAATGACACAGACAGCGGGATCAAGTGCACTCTCAGCAAGTTTGCAGATGACACCAAGCTGAGTGGTGCGGCTGACATGCCAGAAGGATGGGATGTCATCCAGAGAGACCTGGACAAGCTGGAGAGGTGGGCCTATGAGAATCTCATGAGGTTCAACAAGGCCAAGCGCATCCCCTGCACCTGGGCTGGGGCAACCCCCTCTATCAATACAGGCTGGGGGATGAAGGGATTGAGAGCAGCCCTGCAGAGAAGGACTTGGGGGTACTGATGGATGAAAAGCTGGACATGACCCAGCAATGTCCGCCTGCAGCCCAGAAGGCCAACCGTAGCCTGGGCCGCATCAAAAGCAGCGTGGCCAGCAGCAGGTCGAGGCAGGTGATTCTGCCCCTCTGCTCCGCTCTGGTGAGGCCCCACCTGCAGTGCTGCGTCCAGCTCTGGGGCCCTCAGCATAAGGAGGACATGGAGCTGTTGGAGCGGGTCCAGAGGAGGCCACAAAAATGATCCGAGGGCTGGAGCACCTCTCCTTTGAGGACAGGCTAAGAGAGCTGGGGTTGTTCAGCCTGGAGAAGAGAAGGCTGCGGGGAGACCTTATTGAGTCCTTTCAGTACTTAAAGGGGGACTACAGGAAGGATGGGGACAACCTCTTTAGCAAGGCCTGTTGTGACAGAATAAGGGGTAATGGTTTTAAACAAAAGGAGGGTAGAATTAGACTGGATATAAGGAAGAAATTTTTTAAAATGAGGGTGCTGGAAATGTTTGGACTAGATGATCTCTAAAGGTCTCTTCCAGCCAAAGCATTCTATGATTTTATGATTAAACCTCTCGTGACTCCCTGTCAGCTTGGCAGATGGGCGCCTCAGTGCCTTTTAACAGAGAGTCGCCCACTAAGAGCACCCATCTCTTCTTTTTATATCTCTGCTACTTGCAGAGTTGCATCTTACAGACCTTGGTCATGAGTGTCTATAGCTGTGAAAGCTTCATATCTGTTGTTGGTAGTGATGCTAGGGGATGGAGACTGAGGCAGAGGCCTGCTATTATGGGTCACCAGGGTCCAAGGTGTCGCATTCTCAGTGGTGTCCGCTACAGGAAAGTTATTCTGAAACCACCTATCTAGCTCTGCCTCAGCTCCTCTGATACTGCACAACCTTTTAACTGTTTCCTGCAACTCGGCCATCTGATGCAACAGAAGAACACTTTGTGCAGGTACTTACCTTTGCACAAGAAGAAGGATCTGGGCACATGCTGCAACCTGCTGCCTGTACTGAAGCCTCCTTCCTTATCAGTTCAGTCTGGGTGGATATATTAGCTGTCTCTGGGGTTTGAGTATTTATTTGTTTGTTTGATTATTTATTTAGATATTGATATTTTTAATATAAAGTCATAAAGCAGAATTAACTCTGTTGAAGCCTTTAGAACTAAATAGTGCACAGCCAGGATGATTGCTAAAAACTAGCCTCTGTGCAACCTGTGGCAGACCTTTCAGCCCAGGCTCCAGGTGCTCCCCCATCCATGATGTGGTGGTGAAGCAGTCTAACAAGCAGCTGTACTGTTCCCCCTTCTTCAGCCTTTCTTTCTTTTAATTTTTCTTCCTTTTTTTTCTTTTTTCTTTTTTCAAGTAGGAACCAAAGATATATAGGGGAACGTTGAGCTTTCCCCTCTTATCCTAGGAATGAAGCAGGGTGAAAGCAAAGGAAGACAAGTTTGTTTATTAAAGTAACAATTCAAAACTGCGTTATGGCTGTCTTCATTGAAGATATATGCAGTGCATGACACTGCATTGCATTGTATTGCATTGCAGACTTACTCTTGTGATAACTGTGCCTGGGAACTGGCTGGGTTGAACAAAGGCTTCTGGTTAGACTCTGGTATCACTGTTACTTTTGCTATGGAAAAAAAGTTTGATGGCAGAGAGTATGGCATATCATTATCTCTTTCTCAAATATATCTTGGACTTTCCTAGGACCATCCTATATTTTTCCCAGGACATTCTGTGTTGCAGCTGTAAGAGAGATATGCTATGCTAAATGGATATTTCATCTGACTCATCACAGTTATTCTTACATTGTTACAGCAAAACACCAGAGTAATAGACAACCAGTGTGCTTAGACTGTTTGTGGAGGCTATTTGGTAATAATTTATCAAGAGTAAATGTAATTCTCATAAAGATACTAAATCACAAAAGGTGCACAGACAGCACAGTTGCATATAGAAACAAGAGCAACCTGAATTTGTAGCTAATATTGTTAACAAAAGTGAACATGACTTGGGCCAGTTGTGACTCAAGTCACTGCTTTCCATTTGTAGAATTCTGTTCATTCAGCTCAACCCCAAAAATTACAAAGGTGCGAAAGCTTTTTACAGACTCCTCATCTTTTCAGTATGCTAAACAACTCCTTTACCTGCAGAAATATTGCAATGGCCCTGAAAGTATATTTTTTTTCAATCTCTTCAAATTGCCTTCGTTCCTGTTCTTAAGTTACATTTTACAAGAATGAAAGCAATTAAACCTTCATTGTCCAAGCTTTCAAGTCAGTATGGCAGTACTGTCATGCATCCATTTCATTTGGGAATAGACTAATTCTCAGTCACACTGCTAAACAGATAAATGCAGCTCCTTAGGTTAATCTTGTTTTATTATTGAGTGACATTCAGATGTTTGCCTCAGTTCAGAACTGTGGACTCTTCCTTGGTTAAACATCTTTTATATTATGAAAATAATCATTCTTTGCAAACAAGAAACACAGTTGGAAAATTCTAAGAAATGAAGAGGAGAAGAATAACAAAACAGTGACCACTATTTTTTCAGTTCTTGTGATTCAAAGGAAGAAAATCAGGATGTACTCTGTGTTGTCTAATTTAGAGTTAATGACATTCATTATAATGACACATTAGACATTCAGAGCTTTGTATTCTCTTGGGGTTTTTTGAATGTTTATATGTTCAGCTTTTGAAATAGAGTTGCATGATATGCTAGGCTATGATATGTATTATATTATTTATATTTTAGTATACCTTATATAATGTTTTATGATGTTATATGATGTGATATGATATGTTATTATATTATATTATATTTATATTGGCAAGGGAAATCTATTTCTATAAAAGCAAATTCCAAAATTTAGTAAGGGAAGGGTCTGACCTTATATGAATCCAGATTAAATAAAAATGGCTATTTCACTTACAGGGACACCACACAGGCAGATGTTTTCCTTGTTTTGCATTATGTACTGATGATGTGCCTAAGTCAGTGCCAAACAGAGAGAGAAGAAAATAAGGGATATAGGAAAGTTAACCTTGATACTAACTTTGTCTCCTACAGAGAATTCTGGCATGAAAAGGGGAATAAGAACCTTCTGTTAAGACCATTTCAGCAATCTATTTTAGAAAATATTATTTGCAGTGTTTCTTGTCTTGTTTGGGCACTGCTCTGATAGGAAAAGTTGTTTCAAATTCATTTCTAAAATAGAATGGGGAGATATTCTGGTACTTGATCCTCCAAGAATTATAATGGAGCTGAATACTTTCTAGAAGTTGTTCTGCTAGTACAAGTAACAGTGATTTTTCAGAAAAGCAAATCAGGAAAACCTAGAAGTAGAAGAAATTTAGCAAAGTTCTGTCAAATTTGAGTAATGAAGAAAAGGTGGTAACACCAGTGACTTTGTAAGTAGACTAGACAACCCAATAGAACCCGCACATGTCAAGAAAAAGAGTAAGTGCGTGCACTGGAAGATCATGGCATGGTGATATGTGAGAAGGACCTATCAAAACAGAGGTTTTCAGTAACTCAGACATCATTTATTTTACTATGCTTAGCACTGGTTTATTTTGCTTAGCGAGTGAGTTGAAAGCAGAAAGATTGAAAGGAAGAACTGGAAATGGTTTATAAAGATTTCTTAACAGGTAACTTTCTGTATGGGTGCTTCGTCCTAGAACTGCCTTTCTCATTTTCTCTATGTTACTTGATCCACAAAAATGTAATTTAGGTGAAAATTATTTTTATATCCCCTAAATACCCTAAAAATGGATAAGTAGAAATCTGGTTAGCTTAAACATGCAAATCACCCCAAATTTTCAAGCTTGTGTATGGAGTCATTCATTGTAAGAGGTTTACAAAGCTGGAGTTCTCATACAGTTTCCATTTTAATCATTTGACTTGCCTGTGGCATCAGTCAGCATATAAAATACATCCAGAACAAAGCTCTGGTAGGATTTGCCTGTGACAGGAACCTCTGATTTCACTACAGCTAAAACTTTTTCAGCATTCCTAACTCTCAGCAACCTGCCTGGAAGCCTCCACATGTAGAGATGAAGTACATGCTAACGTACTGACAGCCTGAGAGGTCCATAAAGTTAACAGCCTTTCTCTGATTCTCATTGCAGACCTCTTTTGGGTACAGCTGCCCCATAAGGACTCTGACAACATGTTCCTAAATTGAGTATCTCACCAACACCAGCTACTGCCACAGAATCTAGTGCCAATATGGCTCATGAGAGATAACAGACTTCCTCTGTTTATTTCTTTTTTTTTTCTTTTTTTTTTTTTCTTTTTTTAGGAAATCAAGTTGGAGACTGCTGTGAGAAACAGCAACTCCTGTCTGGCACTCCGAAATCTAAATTAATGTGGCAAACTTCCAGGATTTTCAATATTGATTTACAACCCTGTCCCAGTTCATAAACCTGCAGTGGTGACTTCTGCTGTCACACTGTATGTGTGTAGTCAAGAAATAGTGTTTTATGTCATAAAACAATAATTCAGGAAATGAAAAAGTTAGAAATCATCAGTGTGTTGAACAAAACCACATAAGCATTACATTTTTGCCTGATGTGTGGTATTCCATAGTATTGTTGGTGTTAAAACACAAACTGCAAGCACAGAATTTTTAATAAGAAAATTAAATAAAAATATTTTTTAAAAACCAATTTTAATCCCAAATCTTTTTGAAGTCAAGAGAATAAGTTCCATTCTCTTTGGATTGGACCTTTTTCAAAGATTGTGATTTTATCAATTGATATGAAATGTAAAGCAAAGATGAGGAGTGATAAAGAGCTGTACCTGGACAATATGCATTTATAAAGCTACTGTTACCTAACCAGGGAGCATTTTGCACTTCTGTTCTCCTTGGATAAGGTCATAAGAGAGAAGGAAGAAATGGCTTCATTGTTAACAAAACCAATTTCAGACTCTTCTTTTTGATCCAGTGATGAGGTCTGTAATGATTATGGAGAGATACATTAATTAATGTGCTGAAACTCAATAAAGTAGGTAAAGTAACTATTGATTAGCCTTTGTGAACATGAACACACTGGAGGGAAGTCTAGACATAACGCTTATTAAAAACAAACACTGCGGTATTCCACAGTAATAGATGCAATAATTTGGCTTCCGACAGCATTTAGAGTCATTACTATAGAATATTGTAGTGGGTTTTGTGAGCACAAGTGTACCTGACTTGTTCAGAAACACTTCTTTCCTGTTTCTGTGGAACTAATCTGGTATGTCAGCTGATCATCTGTCAGCTTTATCTATTATTTATTCTCTAGCCATATGTTTTAAAAGATTTTTTTTTTCTGGGACTTCTGTTGTTATTTTGTTTTACAACTTGCAGCCTGACACTGTAACTTTAAAGACTACTTGCTTAAAGGATGGAATTGTTCAGGGGAAGAGTGTGTGTGAGTGTGTGTGTGTGTATCCAGTTGAACTGAACATGGTTATTTCTCAACAGTCACTGATTTCATTTGTCACTTTATTGCTTAAGTCAGGGGAGTGGATTAAGGCACAGGATGTCACTGCCACTTTAAGAGAGCATCCTTTTTGGAAAGTCAGTTTATTGTTTGGTGTTTATTTGAATAAAAAGCCCGTCTTCAAAATGTGAGCTGTTTCCTGAGAGGAGGCAGAAGCTGAATAGTATTCTTCATGGGAAAAGGAATGATTTAGTGCACCAAGTTCCCCAAGGATTTTGCTACAATCCACTCATGCCTCTGCAGAAATGAAAAGATGTGGCCTCATCATAGTCAAACCCATAAAGCACATTGACAGCCAGGAGAACAAGTCCTCAGCAGTGCTACCAGTCCTATTGATCAGTGGAAGCTTTTTCTTACTAGAACGTCTGCTATAGGTCACTCCAAAATTTACATGGAATTGACTAATGAATAACCAGGAACAAATTATTTAAGGACAAAGTTGGCTTTTCCATCTTCCAGTTCTGTATTTATTCAGATTGCTGTTTGGCTAAGGTAATAATCTGCTGTTGTTCCATTCTTTTGTGTTAGCTGTAAAGAAGACATGTTGGGATTAAAGTCACAGGACTTTTTCACAGGTATTTCCTGACTATAAAACCACACACAGGTTTGTGTTGAATGTTTTACTGCAATCATGCATTTTCCACTGATTGCTGAAATCAAGAGCACTTTGTTACAAAATTCTAAATATTTTGTTCTGATACTGTGTTTCAAAATTTTATTTCTTTCCATACTTTCATGTACTGTTTGATTAGTTTTTCCAATTATTTACTTTCACCTTGACAAGTTACATTTAGGATTTATCAGAGAAAGCACCTGTTTGAAGTACCTAAATTGGAGGTACCTAAAACTCCCGCTGAAAAAACAGTGGAGCAGCCTAACAGTAAGTAGTATGTTTAATGTAAATTCTTAAACTGCTATAAAACCCACAAAAATATATAACAGTAAAATTCTGCAACTTATTGCATTTACTGAAGAAAAATAGTATGGTCAAATTAATTAAGTCTAAGCTTCAGAAATATTTTATATAATTACAGGCCCTATGGTTACAACTTCCCATTAACTTCCCTAGGAATTTCAAAAAGGAAACTGAATATCTATCAAAGAAAAGGAAAAATCAATGTAAAAGACCTGTGGATTGTCCTGAGACAGGTTTTGCATGTCTTGTGCTTATGCTAGAAAAGCTTTTCTGTTAGAAAGGAAAGTCGTCATAGAGAAACATTTGCAATTTCAATATTGTAGAACATGGTCAGGCAATAGAACTTTCTGTCTGGGATCAATCACCTTAAAATAGGTGTAAATGTGTAGAGTACAAAGATGAAAGCCTCAAAATGAATAAAAGACAGTAAGAGTTTTTGCAAGCACCTTTGTGTTGAGGGATTGAGGTGTTGTTTCTGAATAAAGTCCTTGAATCTGAAATGAGCTCTTGTTTCAAACACATTCTGCAAGAGGTTCATGCAAAATTGAACCATTTGTATTTTGGGCAATGGATTTGTGTTTTGGTTTTATTGCAGTATCTTTAATTCAGCAGGAACAGAGTGACCTTAATTAAAAATATAAGTAGGGTAAAAAAAAGTCTGACTTTAAAATCCTTGATATTTCTTATTTCATATCTATGTCCTGTGATGCCCCATACATTGTAATGCTTATCTTTTTTATTAAATAATTTTATTCTCTAGAATATAATGCCATTTTCATCTCCATTGTATGCAAAGAAACTGTTTCCCAGTTTGCAGTAAATACATCTGCTCCTCTGACCCATAAAAACACCATCTACTGACTTTCAGTAGTTCAAGAAGTCTATTAAATTAGATTTCAGCAATACTTTTATTTATTGCATTACCCTTCTTTTTTATTTTCTGTTAAAAAAAAAATAATTGTTAACATAGGGATTGAAGTCTTTTGTCTTCTTCCCAAGAGGAAGGTCATGAATAGTAATGGTCTGCCTCTGCACTGCCTCCCACTGCTGAGTTAAGAGAATTATAGCAATACTTACATGTATCATAAACTCAGTTCTCTGTGCCAAGGCAAGTAAAACTGTTTTTGATATAATGTTGATTTTCTGAAGGTTAATTTTCTTTGGATATTTGTGGGTACCTATCTATGTATGAGATTGTTATTGGAAAATCAAGGTCAAGTTCTTCCATACATGGTAATGTTGTTCACTTTCCTCATCCCATTCAGGATTAGAAAGAACAAACTGAAGGTAAAGGATGTAGCTACATTTAAATAATTATATTACATGGTAACACTGCTGTATCTTTACATGAAATTTTGGCAAAGGGTGAAACCTGTGAAATGAATAAACAAGCAGTGAGTCATGAAGGAAAAATGCACTAAAAATATTACTGTATATCTGGTGCTTTGGACCTCAAGCAGTAACACAAAAATAACTAATTTGTAGGGGAAATTGGTTTTGGGGGGTTGTTTTTGGTTTTGGTTTTGGTTCTGTTTCTGTATGTGTGTTTGTGCTCTACTGATCTTTGGGATTCTCAGTGATATGACACCTAAAATCTCCTAAATCTTAGCCCCAGCTCTGCATCATTCTTGAGAGGTCTAAAGTTGTGGGAAATAGAACCCCTAAATATGCACATATCCAAGCTCCTCTTCGCTAAAGAGAAATGATTCTCATATCTCAAAGTGACAGCCATCTCTAAAAATCACAGTGACCTATTCATTAAAGACCTGAGTCCCATGTGCATGGTAGAATTCATTAAGCAATGTTATTCTCTGAGCAAATGCTATAGAACTCCATGGTCTGACATTCATAAATATTTGTGTCGGGCAATTACCTGGTAAAACTTCAGTGTATCGGAAAAGAAAAATTAAAATAAAGTAAATGGTTTGGATTTTTTCTTTCTTCAAGAAGATTTGACTTCTGTCACTCAGGTTTAAAGCCCTGCTTCTTTTGCATGAAGAATGAGATAAGCTCTCCACATCAAAAATATCATCTTGGCCAAGGTCATTTAATTCCATTGAATCAGAGCTGGGGCCCTAGTATGTGGAGACGTTTATAGCCTGCTGTCATTCTGGCAAGTGACAGAAATAGAGGGTGGAGCAGGTGCCGAGCAGAATTGTCATATTTCCATAGCAAGGCCGGAGAGCTTTGTGATTTATGGATGCTCAATATACAACCGTGACGCCCCACAAGTGAATATACAAGTTTCAGATCTGTAAACAGCTATGGTGGGAATTCACTAATCTGTGCCTGCTGTATCTTATTCCGTACAGGTCCTTGAGCTCTGTATAAGAAAGTTTTGACATTGTGCTCTGTAAAAACACACACAGCAGCTTGCCAGGACTTGTCAGCAAGGACAATAATACATTTTACTAAGTCTGTAAAACCTATCATTGTTCATAATGTCACACTGTTGAGAACTGGAAAAGCAGAACTAATAAGGCCTTTCCAGAGCAATTTCTAATGTTCCTTGAAAAGTAAATGCATGGTTTTACTTATGTTAAATCAAGGTAATCCAAAGCTCTGAATAAAACTAAGACAACCAGATATTTCTCCACACTGAACAGATAATAAACTTCATAATATCCAGTTTAGTTGAGATCATATCTTTTTTCTTTCTGTTTTAGTCCCCACCAACTATTGACTTTTGTTTGCGTTTTAAAGGAATCTATGGTCAGTGCCTTTCAGTATGAACAGAAGCACGATAAAGAAGGAAAATTGGTCTCAAATTTTTAAAAAGAAATCTGCTGTCTCTTAAGAGAAAATGTGATAACCTTTTTCAGTCACAAATGGCTTTTCAGACAGCAAACGAATTGCTAAATATGACTTTTAGGTCAGAAGCTTCCTCAAAATATGACTGTGATGGCACCACAGGCCTAGATGTACATTTTAACATGACAGGTTATAAAATGCTACAACATAGTATATCCTGGAGATTATAGGAGGTTTATCAACAAATTTAGAGGTTTAATTTCTTGAAAATTTGGACTGGAATCACTGCAACCCTTGAATCTTCAAAATTGCTACCATTCCAGAAAAAGTTCTTCAAAATATTTCCAGAACATCTGCCAAAAATCCCCCACAACTTCACAGGTTTTCATCATTAAAATCCATCCATTAGCAGCTAAGGATACCTTCCCAATCTCTCGATAGATTCAGACACGTGGCAGACTTAGTAACACTAGAAAAATGTCATGTAGGTAGATTCCAGTTACTTTCCAACCCATTGGCACTGTGATATAGGAAAATTCATTATCGGATCTGTTCTTTGAGAGGCATTAAAAAGAGAAAACAGACAGAAAGGTGGCACTGTTTGGCTCCTGTTCTTTCACGACGGAGCCCAACCCAGCTAATTTATTTGATTACCTTAAATTGTGCCTCATGGAAACCCTTAGTGTCTGTCTCATTAATCCAGAGTACCTAAAGCTCCATAAATATCAAGTAGTGAGAAGAAAATGCCTTTGAAAACCACCACAGGCTTTTGGACAACCTAGTGTAGCTCCACCTTGACTACATAACAGATGGTTTTCCTTCTCTATATGATTCATCCAGCACACATTAGGTATTAAACTTTCTTTTCAGAGGCATTTCTTTGAAGCTCTGCCACAATCTGCAGTTACCATTCTCTGCCATTATATGGGTGACGCTAATTCAATTTCTTTCATGTTGAACAGTATCTGGCTCTCTAGATTCTTCAGTAAGAGTGCCATGATTCAGAAGATGGGGCAAAACACCTTTAGGGCACAAGGCTGAATTTCTGCCCTCACTGAGGAATTCATTAGTTGCCTGTGCCTGTACACTGTATGTTGCATTGCAGTGAAGTTGCAGGTATAGAAGAATACAACACAATGTTTAGGATGTGCATTTCCAAGAACATTTAAGCATCTGGATCAGAGCACCTAAGGAACTCAAAGGTTGATTAGTGAAGCACCTATGGATTAATAAACCTGTAGGCTAGGCAGTTAGAAAATGGACAATGGATTGCTGCTTGGGGTTTACCTTGCATCTCAATTAAAGAGGGTGATGAGAAAAAGATATAACATCCTTAGGGAATGATACAGTCTTTACATATGGAACAATTCTTAACATATGAATTTGTACAGGGTAGCCATAGTTAATAGGTTCACAGTGATTGTGTTTATATGCACCACTGCCAGTTACACAGTTTGGCTGTTATCCCTGTGGGTGTGTTTGCATTCAAAACTTTGCATGAAGGAAATCTTAAATGCAAATATATTGCCATCTTGTTCTGAAATTTGACCCCAAACGTAGGACACCACACCCCTAGAGGGATTCGATATATTTTGCTTTGGGAAAAAAAAAACTTCCTACACTTATTTTACCTAAATTTTCTCTGAAAATTCATATTCCTGCTACTGTTTGAACAAGATTCAGAGCTTATCAAATCAGTGGTGTTTGTTGATTTCTATGTAAAGCATATATGTTCACATGGAGTAAAACATACTTTATTACACTCATGAAAAAGTTATTCATTTGACCCTTAAACAGAAAGCTATCTTGATAATATACCTTTGAAATATGCAGCACTTTGGTCAAAAAATACTCTGATGATACTTTCATAGCTGCCGTTTATCTTTTTTTTCCCCTCTTCTTTATTTTAATATGTATTGTCAGATATATTTACTGTAATATTAAGTTTCAAAACCTAACTATTTCTAACCCATCACTTTTAATGTGATTCAGTCCTTTGACTCAAAAGTCTCATTCTCAGATATTAAATCAACATGTGCCTTTATGACTCAACATTTATCTGTGGGATGATGATTGAATTCATAATTTAGAAAGGCATCTGTATAAATAGGTCTTTACTAATAACTGCAAAAGATAATCTTACAATGCTCCTTTTTATAAAAAGGAAAAAAAATAAAAGAAAAAAGATATTTAAAAATCTGTTCTTCAAACAGCTATTCTTGATATGAACACCCCACACACACGCCATCCCCCCCCACATGCATGTACAAATATATTTATTTACATATGCATGAAACTTCCACACATATCACTTTGTATACCTTACTTGTAAAGGTAATTTACACTAGTTTTAAGTCTTCTTTGTATTCTAGCAGTAATGTAAAGAAATAAGCCCCAGAGGGTCTTAATATAAATGAAAGCTTATAGTTTGAGTGTTATTAATTTAATCACACTTCAACCAGCTTATACTTGGAGCCACTCATGCTATGCATATGTGAATACACACTATGTTAAAATCCATGTCAGTAACTACATCCTGAGTTCATTTCTCATCTTTATAAACAGAGAAAGGCATTGCTAGATATTTCTGGCTTTGCCTTTTTCCCATTTCCTTTCTTGTAATTCCTTCTCAGAAGCCCAAAGCTGACATTATTTTCTCATTATGATTTCTTGAACCTGTGAGTCATTCTGCAGTATCCATATCTTGCTCAATTGCCAGGAAAGGCAAGGAACTGAGCATCCTTTCCAGTCCTGTGGCCCTGTGAATCTATAACAAGTGACTGTGATGGTTATTATGGCTTCCATGTTCCATTTTTGTAACTGCCACTCTGTGATGTTTGTCACTTCACTTCTGTCCATTCTTTTCTTGACCTAAAAAACGGTTACTGCTTTTCCTATTCCCATGAGAATTAGAGATTGACTCTGAAAGTGAACACCTCTCTGCAAACATAAAGCCGGTATCAATAGAAAGGAACTGAAAAGAGAATGACTCAAGTGAGTTAAGATTCAGGAGATATAAGACTCAGATTTCATGGGAATTAAAATTGGTTTTTAGCTTACATTAAGTTCAAAAGAAGAAAGATGAAACTCAAGGAAAAATTATCCTAAAAATGTGTGCCATATGTTACATGATTTTGAACAGTTTTTATCTATTTGAAAGATACATGCAGCATAATTTCTCTACAGACTTACTAGCTGCATCTAAAGAGTTTGGGATTACATCTGAGAAAAGGCCTTACCAGATTTATTTCAGACTGCCTCTGAAACTGATATGAATGTAGGTGTAAGACATATATTCAGCCTCTCCAGTGTTGGAAACTCCTTCTGGGAAAAGATTAATGCCAGCAACATGCATATAGGCTTTAAGAAATACATTTATCATTTTTTTCCTTTAGATTTCCACTTCAGGAAGATATTTGACCTACAGATATCTGCCCTGCTTCAGTTGTACCACCAATTTGCCAGGAGACATGACTGCATCTTGAAGCTTTGATTTGGTTCTGGTTGAGGCACCTCAGGCTTTCATTGGAAGGCACCAGAAGATATTCTAGATATTTCTGTCTTTGTCCCCACCTCACACTCCATGTTAAGGCTTACTATCTGTATGAATAAAATCTCCAACATAAATGCAAGGAGTGTTTCAGACTCCAGCATCAGGCCTGAAAATGAGAGGAAGCAAACCAGACTAGAACTGTAATAAACACTGACCATAAAATATAACCAAGGAAACAAACACTAAGCAGAGAGCAAGAAGGAGGGAAAAAATAGAGTGGGGAAGAAATGTGATTCATTTTAAAACTTAATTTAATAAATTGTGCTAAAGATGCTGAAAAATGCATTTAGCTCTCAACCTTCAGGACTGTACATTGTGAACCAGCATACAGCCATAATGGAGTTTCTGCTCCACCAGCCGCAATAATTATTTTCCTTGATTTGCCTTGGTCATTTTGTATAATGATTTCTCTGCATGTGAATATATGTGTATGTTTGTGTGCATGTGCTTTGTGTTCATTTCCTTTAGTTCCAGTTTCTTATTTATTTTTATTTTTTGTCAAAAAAACCCAAACCAAACCAAAACACACCAAGAAGGGAAATTAAAGGTCATTTAAGACACATTTTGATCACTGCCTTTGTTAATATTTCTTACAAGGAAGTGTACCCTTCTGGTAAGTGCTTATTGCAGACTCTTTGTCCACCCAGTTTACAGCGAATAAGGGTGCCACCAAGCTCAAGTTCTTAGCCCTACTTGTCCCCTAATAGAGCAGTTAGTATATAATGCTTCACCTTTTACCTCAGGTAGCTTACCTGATATCGCTATGCTCACTTTGCAAGGTTGAAACAAGGCCTCAGGGTCCTTAGCAGTGCTCAGCAGACTGCAGGCTCAAATTTGTATACTTAGGACTTTAAAGGCATGTTGTGTCAAGCACTTAAAGTCATCAGCTATTTTATTCAGTTGATTTGCTCAAGAACCAGGTGACACCGTTGGTTGGGAAGTAGATCTCAGTTTTCCCTCCTCCATGTTCAGAATGTCAATAAGACTTTTCTCTCCATTTAAATGCTGGTGGTGTTCCACAAATCTCAGATTTCTTACATTCTCCAACGAGACACGATAGCACACATGGTCTTGAGAATGTGCAAGTAAATATGTATAAAAAAAAACCTAAACAACACAAAAACATAACCTAACAACAGCACTGATTTGGATCATGCTGTGATGTGTGTTTATATTTTTTTGATCTATATTTTCTTTTATTAACCATCCCTTTTCCCTGTATCTGAGAGTGTTAGCTACTGTTTCTCAATTACACCCACTAGTAAAACCTGCCCTGCAGGGTTTCTCGCAGCGGTTGCCCTTCTAGCGTCAGCTCAGCAGATGAAAAGCAGATGGAAAATTCCAGGGGTTCAG
Source organism: Phalacrocorax carbo (assembly GCF_963921805.1). Classification (NCBI taxonomy): domain Eukaryota; kingdom Metazoa; phylum Chordata; class Aves; order Suliformes; family Phalacrocoracidae; genus Phalacrocorax; species Phalacrocorax carbo. The sequence continues at coordinate 8,929,918 of NC_087548.1, read as the reverse complement.
GCCTGAATGTTTCAATGATAAGTTAGCATAACATGGACTGGTGAGAGCTGTGTTTTGAGTCTGCTATGCAAAATGAGCCAGCTGCATTCTAGCGGAGCTGTTTGCACGGGAGACTTAGCACTGGAAAGCAGGAACAACAAATAAAGGATTCAAGGAATTCATACTCAGAGAAAGAGTAAAAATATAAGAGGAAAAGGTGGGTAATGAGAAAGTGAGTAACAGGGACAGTTCACCCCACCTAGGGCCCTTTTAGATCAGATTTGCTTCTGTGGAGAGACAAACTATGACCAGTTCAGGGACATCCTTTAGCTGAGGCACTTAGGCTCCTCTGTACTATAGAAGACAGCCCATTGAAGAATCATCCTGGATCATGTGATCTCTTCTTTCTCTCCTGCCACCCTCCCACTCCACTGACTGCAATGGAAGTCTGGGTCAGTGGAGTTCCTGAATTAGATACCTCTATTACATGCCTTGAAAATGTGGATTGGCTGCAATTTCAGCCAACAGCCAAAGAAAATCAAAAGAGTTGCTGGTCTGTGGATGGGAGTTATCTGAGTCTAAAACCAATCCCAGAACAGGCATAAAGGTTCTGTTAAAGCTTGTTCTTTTCCATATTGAGGCAACCTAGGACAACTCATTACTTCCCAAATGAAGACCAAAGACAATTTTTATCCAAAATGAAGACTGGCGTTTATGAAACCCTCAGATTATCTCCCACACATGTTCCTCATTCTTATTCATTTTATTTATGTATTTAAATCATTGCTCACTGAGATACTCTCATCAGATGCACATCTTGCTTTTGGGAGAATTCCCAGGGAAGAGGCAGTCACGCAGTATTACTACAGCCTTCTTCAGTACAACACAAACAATATCCTGCAGTATAACTCAATCTAAGCTAGCAGGCAGCTGCACAGAACACTCACCCTATCAATTAATTTTAATAATAATACTTAGCACTTACAAAGTATGTTTCAACTTCAAAGTGCTTCTTAAAGAGAGAGGGCCAAATTAGGGCTGCCCCAGTGTGACTGTGTTTAACAGAGGAAGGATATTAAGAGAGTTCTGCACCTCTTTTCCCTTTCTTTTTCTCCATCCAGACTCACAATAATTTCAGTCCTGTTTTTCCCCTTCATTGGACAATACACAGACTTTTAAACAAAACATCTCTGTGCCTTTTTCAAGGGGTTTAAAATCAAAGCCTGAAACATGAGTTACTTCATGTATCTGGACAACATTGTTAGAGTTAAACTCTCCGCATATTATATTTTTTTTTCTGGCTCAGGATCAGAAAAATGCCGTTGTGCATACAGGAGCCTTTTCTTAGTACCCTGGTGCTGGAGTGAGGTGGTATTGCATGACTGCAAAACCTACCATTTCTTTTCCTTTTGTTCCTAGTTTCTAATCCTGTTTTCCATATAAGGATGCCAGTACACTGCATCACATGTTTGTGGATTTAAGTGGAACTGCTTAAGAAGTTTGTTTCCTTTCCATCCTTGGCTTTCTCCTGTCTCATTTAATGGCAAATTAACTTAAAATTATCTAGCTAAAAAGGGTACTGATGTCAGAAACCACTTCTATTTCCTTTGATATATCATTTCCACAACAGGTCTATCTGCACCTACTGGACAAAAATGTGCTGTTGGGAGGATGAAGTATGTCTAATATGGTATCTGTAATGCCATGTTCATTAATGTTCTAATTTTGCTGTTATTATGTAACATGATGCATAATGCATCCACATATTAATAGCAAACACATCGACTGTTAAGAAGGTGATACTATAGGGGATTATTTAATATCAGATGAAAAATCTCAGTCACATATAAAAAGACAAATTAAATTTCTCTCCAACAGGATTTTCTAGGGCTATCTCAGCCCTTGACATTGCTGTTCACCAAGTGCCATTTGGGGCTTCACTCATCTTTATTTCAAATACTGACACAGTTAACTTTTAAGACAATACCCCATAAGAGACCCACATACAGCAGTTCATCTGTTCTTGCACATTTAGTAAAATTAGTTTTGGCTTAAAAACAGAAAAAAAAAAAACACAAAAAAACCACAAACCACAAACAAACAAAAAAAACCAAACCAAACCCTGTTTTTTGAAAATTCGTTTACTCTTATGCTTCTAGTGTATTTCTCCGCATTTCTTTTCTTGCTTTTTTGAGATTTAATTTTTTTATTGTTTTATGGGTTTAAAGCACATAAAGAAAAATATACTGTAGATCATCTGCAATCATTTTGTCATTGCTGAAGGATATTATTATCTAAAAAGCATTTATGGATGAGAATATATGATCCATATATTCATAAAATTTGTTCAAATTGGTTTAATGTTCTCAACAATATATCACACTTAGCTTTTTCTCTGTTAATCACATGTTTATTGAAAACAGGGCACATATATCTTTGTATTTTATCATATCCATTGTTTAGTTTGTATATTTTAAATATATGTTGACAAGATAATTTAACTCATTGTACTGTTTTGGAGTATTAAATAATGAGGATTTTTATTGTAACTGTATCTTATGGTCCTACTTTTGATCATTTAAAATCTAACAAGAATCCTATAAGGATGCCTTTATGGAACATTGAAGATTTCAAATAGTTTTTGTATCCATGTTCTCTCTGAGAAGATGCTGTATTATGTCAGTGATTATTTATCTGTACAACTCTAATTCTGGAGCCTTTTCTAAATTTAAACCATCATTCCCTAGTAAGAATATATAATAAGATAGGTTTTTCAAAACTTATATTCCCCAAAGTCACACTGGGGAAAGAAAATGCTGACATGTGAAAAAATGTATAGATTATTTGTTTGTGAGCTTTTGACAATCTTGAGTTTTCTCTTGAAGTTCTTCTGTTCTAATTTTTATGGAATTTTGTTTATATCATTTTGAGAACTGCGCTGTGACTCTTGCCTCAAAGTATCTATAAAGCATCTTATCTGAGTGTGATCACACAGTGAGATGTACAGAGGAGACTTTTGCAGACACTGCTACAATTACTTTCACCTTTACAGATATTTCTTAGTGGAATTCTGGTTTCATGTGAGTTATTACATTGTTTACCTACTATTTTTTATTACAGTTATTTTTAACTGGAATTTCATTACTATAATTACAACAGAGCATCAGGATTGGTAAGAATTTCATCAGAACAGATCTTTCTTGGATCACACAAAGAAACAGGATACGAACGACACGTTCCAGGAGGCAAAATCTTTAGGGTAAAGTGATAATAGTACAAGAACTATGCTGCACTCCTTTCCTCAGCATTTGGTATTATGTAATTATATGTCTCCTCAATTAACCTGTATTCTGGATCAGGTAATTCTATTCATTAATTTTGAAGGGAAAACAGGGCATTTGATGCAGGACTGGGAATTTTACAAAGTGATAAGAAGCATAATTTGTGATATTACAAACTCGATTTAATCCAGAGTGATTTGCCTGAATAAAGCTTCCTGATCCCTTAGCACCCTACGACGCTCTTTTATCTTCGGTCACTGTTACCTTCACAGTCCTAGTTTCCCATATTTTTGGTTAATTTGTTTATTCACCATGTAGAGTATTTGGGAAAATCTTTTGTATTTCAGTATAACATGGCACAGAAGATGATAAACTGAAAAGAGCTTTAATCACTATTCCACGTAACTTGAGGCAATTTCCATTAGCTTGGGCCCTAGTGGTTTTCACAAATGAGGAATATGGTATTAAAGATTGTGACTTACTGCTTTTGGATAACTTGTTCCTGTCTGTATGCCCTAAAATTAAGAAGCTACAGAATGACAACCTTTCTTAAAAGTTGTGACTGTCACAACCAAATAGTTATAGTCATCCCAACCATCTCAAGGATGAGTAGAAGTTTAAGTTAACAAATGTTAGAAAATATCAAAGAAATGTAAATACAAATTTCTAGTCTGCATTTCTACACTTCAAACTGCTCCTAACTGCTGCAGAAAGCCCTAGTTTTTCAGAGTAGGACAGTAACTAAATAGCTTATGAAATGTTCACATTAATTCATTCCACCACTGCATGCCCCGTCATACACAGTTCAAATTTGCTCAAAAGTTACTTCCTTTCAAAATAAGTCAACATCCTATCAGGATCTGAAGTGTGCTCAAGCCCATCTCATCCCCCTTGGCGATTATATGGTCATTGCATTTAATTTAATTTAGGAAAAATCTAAATTGAATCTTGTTGTACTCCCCCTGGGGAAAACATGCTTCACAAATGAAGTACCACAGACCAAAAGAGAGAGCACAGGTAAGCTTGGGAGCCATGTTCCTCCCAGACGTTCATTTGCATATATCCTCTCCTGCTCAGCGGACAAGGGAAGCAGCCCTTTATCCTGAAACTAACTGTTCTTCATTAAACATCAGGGGACCTCCTGTATTCTGACAGGCTGTTTTTTAAGACACCCTTATGGATTTTTCACTTTCTTTTCCCCCTCCCTGTTCCTCTTGAAAAACAATAAATAATAATTTATTATGCAATAGTGCTATAGACTTTAATAGTTAAGGTATTGAGGATTTGGAAGTGATTGGTGAGTAAGCAAGAGTGGTAGGTAAGGTGGTGATGGGTATGTGAGGTTGGGTCTTGAGACCTGGTTTGGTGACATGAGTTGCTGAATTTTGTGGTGAGCAACACTGAAAGTTTTCAGGACTCAGAGTAATCATAGAGGTAAAGATTTTTTGGTTTCTTTGTCATGGTCTGGAGTTAAAAACCTGCCTTTTTTGCTGGTTAACCCACTTATTCTGTGTTGCCTACTTGAATTAACATGGGTCACAGGATGCCAAAACACAGTGTAATTTCATCTGATCTGGGTAAAATGCTCCCTTGGTAAGTTACATTTTAAAGTAATTCCTCAATGGCTGACTTCCATCACTGGCAGAAGATGTTCCAAAACAGAATAAACGCTATACTTTTTTCTATGAAAAATAAACGAGGTGGAGGAACTTTGTCGTCAGGTCACAGTCCACAAGCTCTGTATTTGCACTGTTTCTACTTTTTTGTGTTTTGCTGCATGAAGGGAATTATATCTTGCCTCCAAAGAGTTAAAAATGTGCAAACATCTTGGAAAGTGTGTGGGGCCCTTACCATGACTTGTTTCAGAGACTGAATGCATAAGATTAACACTAAGTTACAGCTAAGAGCAGTTATAGCTCAGAAGGAAAACAATACAAAACACAAAACATCATCCTTTTCAGTCAAAAAATTTTATGTTTCCTTATTTTTAAGTCCCCTTTGCCTGGGACAAAACAAAAACGTGGAAGTCCTTTCAATAAAAACTTCTCACCACTGTATTTTGGCATTTAGAAGTTGGGGGCATAGCTTAAGCCAGGTGCTTGGGTATTGTCATTGTCAATGGAGAGTGGTAGTAGATCCATACTTTTAATTTCTTCTATTTCTTCTTTCTTCAGGAAAATACTGTGTGTCAAGAAAGAAAAAAATGTGAAAAAAAGAAAACCATGTCATTTCAGGTTTCATTGTCTTATGTGTCGTCTTGTTAAAGTGTTGCATTTGGCTAGGACTTTCTTGTCAACTTACAATTCAATGTAAAGTGACAACTGCAGCCAGACTTGGTGTGAGTTCTAAAAGGATGTGTCCATCAACAAAGCTTTACAACTGAGAGGGAAAAAAAGGGTTCACAAAATAGAGTTATAGTTCTTTTCTCCCTAAAGTTAAAAGTAAAACTTGAATTATGTTTACATTTCAAAACAATTTAAACATTTTCTGGGTGGTGGTTTGTTTTTTTTTTTTAATTGATTAAAAAAATTAATTCAAGCTCACACATCTAAAATGGCATAATCTGACTCTTTCAAAGACCCTTCCTTTTGTATCTGGGACTTACCATTCTAGAAATGGATAATGCATCTTGAATTTCAATTAGACATCGAGAGGTAGCTCAAATAATTGTCACCATTCTGTGCTCACAATGAGCTTTCTGGTATAGAAAGAGATCTTCTCCACTTTGAAATTAATAAACTGAATTAATTTTTTAAAAATGAAAGTAAAAATGAATATTAGTTTTATTGAAACGATCCATTTCGACAAGAAAAATGTCAATTTGTTCTGAATGATTTATTTTTTGACCAGCCCTTCAAAATTTCATTATATTCCAGATCAGAAAGCACCATTATCAGACCAAGCATCACCTATATCCTGAATTTTGCAAAACTACTAATTACTGTACATTTTTTCCAGTTATTTGTACTTTGTCAAACATTTGGATAGAACGGAATCTGACACTGAGCTAGAAATTTCAGAAGACAGACACCTCTCTAATACCCTTGCAGTTTAGTTTTCTTGGTAAGCCACTACTTAAAAAAAAAAAAACAAACAAAACAAAACACCCACAAAAACAAACCACCCCACCCAAACAACTTCTCCCAATTTTTCATAATATAAGTATGCATTTTACCTCTTTGTTTCTCTGCAAGATAATGAAGTGGTTTCACATTAGCAGTTTTTCCTCTCTTAACATGCTTAAATATTTAAGTAGAAACATCCCTTTATATTATTTCTGATAAAAGAGACAGGTTGATCTCTTCAAGTTTAACATTTTTTCTCTGGACCTCAAGTACTTTCAAAAGATATTGACTGATATTTTCCTCTTCTTCACTCTCCTCCTACAATGGTCAACATCAAACACAAATTCAGTCTTTCCATCCTTGTCTCCTTACCACTATGTACGAAGATACAAAACTCCTTTACTCTTCCTTAGAACTCAGAAATTATTTAATCAAAGACAGTAAACATTCCTTATCTTTAGAAGCCTCTTCTGAATTTTTTAGCCACTGAATCTTTCTTAAGGTCAAAGTTTTTGAGAACACAATATTCATAAATATGTAAATATGTATCACCTTTCATGATCTTGCTCCTTGGTTCATAATCTTTCCTGACCATGTGGGAAATATGGTCTACAGCATCACTAAGCATCTTCTGTGCATATTAACCTAAATAAAATAGTAACTGGTGAGAGACAGAGGAAGAGTGTTCAACTAGGAGCTGCTTCTTCTGCTGCTACTGTCCCTTCCCCCCCGCCCCCATCAAAACAAGTAGCTTCAAATGTTGATTGCATGTAATTTTACTTTTAGTGTACGTTTGGAATATCACTAATATAATCTTTGATGACAAAGGAAGTTATTCAACCAACCAACCCATCAATTCTTACTAATCTAAATGGGTCTATTAGTCCTTTCCAAAAGCCAGTTAGGTATAAATGCACTTACTGGTGCTAGACTATTCTGGTTATTCATAGATGCACAGAAACTGCTAATCTGTTATGGAAGTCACATAGTAATTTTTGTCTGAGATATGCTGAGCTGCCAAAGCATACATTCAAAAAGTTACTCAATATAGTAATATAAAGCATATGGAGTGTATTTATATACCCTCCACTATGTACTGAAGGGAAAGGTGCGCTATAAAAGACCTCATAACCACACAGCAGAGTGTGTCACCTGCTCCTGCACTCTATATTGTTATGTCAGTGAGTGACTTTATTAGCTAGACAAGAACTGCAGGCAGGCAGTTAGTGATGTATATTAACAACTTCTCTCAATTATATCAGGTCCTGACCCTGCTCCCATTGAATTCCATGGCAAAACTCCTGCTGACACCAATTGTGAAGGCTCAGGATTGCATTTTTTAGCATTTGCACACTGTCTTTAATTTTAACTGCATTTTACAAAGACTGAAAGATAGGAGAACATTCACCTCATTTTACAAAAGTGAGAAGATAATCGGTGTCTGAATTTAAGGTAGTTTCTGAAGGTCATAGCTAGAATTACCATAGGCAGAGCTAAACTCACATTCTTGGTTTCTGCAGATGTTCAAAGACAGGCGGAGGTGAACTGATCCACGACAGAGGTTTTGCAAGGGCTAGAGGACTTGCCCTGTGTAAGGCATTGCATGTGATTGCACAGCTACTACTGGGTTTGCAAAGGGAGCTCCAAATGGAATAAAAAAAAATAATTAATTTTTCAGTGCTCAAAATCTGTGCAAAGCATAATATTGGACAGTCTGACAAACTGATTAACTTATGCCCATTTTTAAGGGCAAGCAACTGCCTTACAACTGGCAATTATGCACTGTATACCCAAACCTCAGTGTGGAAACCAGGTGATCGCGACTGATTGATAGTGCACAGAAACCTGACTGACAGCAGACAGGAGCACATAAACCTGCTTAACAAGAATGTTTAATGCAAAGTGGATGTGTTTGGTTGCATATAAATACTCTCTCTAGAGTTACACTTTCCTGTCAGATTTTATACTACAAAAATAAAGGGTTCACATGCAGCTACTGGCACATAAGGCTTTCACAGCTGTTCCTGAAGGAAATAACTTCTATCACCAGCTGTACCTCTCCTCCCCAGGGACGTAACCTCTACAGTTCTGTCCCTTCTCTTCTATTCATTCCTTCTCAACTAAACATTTAAAAAATAATGAAATTAATAAACACACACACGAAATTGTGTGAAAGTTGGGAGTAAGTGGGTATCACGCAGAACTTTGCTTGAGCTGTATCTCATAGCTATTGTATGCCACAAGTCCTACAGGCCATTTCTTATCTTATCCCATGCAGGTTTCTGTTTTCCACTTCATTCACCCTTAAAAAAATGTGGGTTTTTTTTCTTGAAGTCATGCGTGGTCCATAAAGTCAAGATAATAGACCTCAAATATTTACCACTATTAAAGATGGGGGATTGCAGTGGTCTAGCAGAGAATTATATGAAAAAGGAAAAAGAAAGATCAAATTTAAGGTGACAGTGTCTGTCTCATATAGTACACATGCTGACCAGGTATAAACCTGTGGACAGAAAAATACATGGTGTATTATTTGTAGACATGTTATGTAATCCCTTGACATATATATGTGCTAGTTGTGGTATGTATATTATAGCTGTATTTGGTCCTGATGTCTCTTGGTACGCAGAAGATCATTGCTGAAGGAAGGTTGGTTTGGGAGGAAAACTAAATTAAAAACAAACACAAAAGGATTTTTGTAAATAAGCCTTTATTCTTATGGAAATGCCATCTACAATTCAATAGGAATTAAATTTCTGAAAAAAATTAAACAGAGTAATTTTAAATTTCAATTAAACCCCACTGCATTGAAACCCCAGCACATGAAAGCATTTTATGTGTGTCATTAAATTCAAAGGCTTCAGCAGAACTTCAGCTTGTACTTAAGCACATGCTTAAGAACTCCATTGAAGTGGGGTCTTGATGTGTAATGATATCCTTTCTGCAGTTTTTAAACTACGTATTAATTAGCCATTTTAGTCCATTCATATTTATACTTTTGTTATAAAGGTTAATATAAGAGTTATGCAGAAAAGTTCTTGTTCTCTATTGAACTCTTTTCCATTTTTCTATGAGGAGAATAATTTCAAGGCTTTTTTCCTCCCTCCATTTGCTATGCTCCATAGCAAACCTCACATTTTAATCTTTGTCCTTTAAATATATCATTTATCCCCAAATACTGTCATCTGCACAATGTAGGTATCTTTATACATATATTTTTACAGTGTCACCTCTTTATCTTCCCTCTCCCTTTGCTTGTACTATTTATCAAACTACTTTGTGTTAAACCTGTAAACTTTCTTTTTTCAATACAAAATTCATGACTTCTCTTTATACATGAAGGAACTTCTGTGTACTTAAGAGGCAGATAAGAACTTCCTGTAGATGTGTTTTCCTGACTTTCCTAAAATTGATCACATTATTATATCTGTGTTAGAAAAGCCCACCTGATATGTATGCAACATAAATAATGATATATTTTATTAATTTTAAAAATGATGTAATATTTTGTGAAATTTCTATATGAACAACTGTATTATTATTTGAGTCTGTGGCTCAAGCTCTACTCAGCTCTGCAGAGCATTTCTAAAGGATGGTGAAATGAATTATTCTTCTGGATACATCAAAGGTTTAATCAGTGGAATACTAAGGCTAGCTAAATTATCAGCTGTCTGATAGTCAGGTTTGAAAAAGAAAAAAATAGAAGATTTCTGTCTTACCAAAAATTATTTGGTCACCTTGAATCTGAGAATAGTAATTAACTCTGAAAGCTACACCTTTGCAAAACATTCAAAAAACACTTTAGTGAAGAACAGTGTTTAAAATCTTGGTCAAATGCAAATAATTTTCATTTTTGAGTGGAATTTTGAATTTCTGAATTCCAGACCAAAGGTTTCATCCAGTTGTAGTCCCTAAATATTTGTGGGTAGATAAAGAAAAAACAAACAAACAAACAAACAAACAAAACCCCACAATTATATCTTTGTTCATGATCTACATACTCAATGTGCCTATTTCCCCTTCCCTTTTATTATACTCTTCCCAGTCTTTTCTGGCATATTTTTAAATTATCATTTGATGACAATTAATAACAGAATATAATACATAGCTGATATTTTAAAAAATGCCAAATGGTAACCACTATGATTATCACCATTTTTGACCAATGGCTATTGTGACCTGCATGCTTATGACAGGAATAAAAGTGTCCCCCCTCCCTTCTTCTTAGGTGGAAACACCTTCATTATTGCAAAGAAGATGAATAACTAGACTGGATCTGTGGCAGAGAGCAGAAGGATTTAGTCATAATACTGTATAATGTTAAGTAGACCAAATTACATTTAAACTTTTCTTGAATCTACCAATCTGAATATAACAATTAACAAAATTAGTTGAACTCATCCAGTTTACATACACTTGAGTTTTGCATCAGTTACTGTGAATCTATCAGCAAGAAATTACAACATGGCATTCTTTTTAACATAGCCAAGTCCTTGTCAAGTGTTAACAATGCAAGAGCAAAGGTATCCAATTGCTCTGAATGAAGCACCAGGGAGCAGTGAACTTCAGATACACGAGCTAGTGCATTGCAATTATCATCAGCTGCAGCTTTGTATTGATTTGGTACAGCACAAGTCTGCTTGGAAGATCACTGTATTGCACAATTTAAGCCACTGTGATACAACGTAAGTAAAGCTGACATTCAGAAGGAATATTGTTTTAATTTCTTTGCTCAGAATGACTCTCCTTACCTTGCCAAAATGAGGTCTATATGGAGAAGCCCATTATAAAAAAACAGAAGCCATTTCATACTACTAACAACTTTGATTATAAGATAAAATTTGTCAAAGGAAGAAGGGAAAACAAATTTAAAAAGCCAGAAAATATTATAGGTATTTGGTACTTTTAATAGCAATTCATTATATTAACCCAAGTAACAGATTTTCGTTTTTCCTGCTCCTATTTTAAGATGATCTAGATAGTATCCTAAGGTTTGGCTATTCTTCATGCAGCTTTTCTTTTAATTTTTATTTTATTTTTACTTTAATTTTTAAATTTTTTGTGACAGTTTGAGAATCCACACCAAAAAAAATCTGGAGATGAATGAACCCTGGTTTTAGGATTTTTTTGCTCATTCACAAAGTTTAGAGAGTGTTATATGAAACAACCTTAAGAATCATTAAATTTAGAGAAACTCTTCATGACCATTTTTTCAGTTGGTGTGAAAGAGTTGCAGATGTGTGTCAATTTATATCAGGTGCAGATCTGACCTCTGACTTTTTTCAGGTTTTACTCACATTATTATCCACAATTTCTACATTTATGTTTTGAGATTCATGCTCCACTGATATCTGTATTTCAGCCAACTTTCTCTGTCAATCAGTTAGACATATATGCAACACTCTTCACTCGTATTTGAATACTTAGAGCTGTGCTCTCTAGGTGGATGTGGGAATTTCAACAGTCATCATTATAACCCATGACTGAAGGCTCATCTTTTTGGGGTTCTGCCTACAAATTCAAGTTGCCTAGAGATATCATATGCAGAGACTTAGTTGTGTGACAAAGGAATTCAGGGAAGCCTATCAGGGAACCATTAAAGCCATCAAAAATCTAAGAAAACTCAGCCCTGCCAGTGAAATGCAGGTACTCATTGTGGGATGAAAGACAACACCTTTCTCAGTTCAGGATTTAGAATTGTGAACTCACCCTTGGAGAACAACATTCAGGAAAGATTAACTACTTTTTTAGTGTAAGGGGGAAGAACAGATTCCAAGGTTTATCAATTGTTGGAGTTGCTTAGAATGGGGAAGAGAGAATAGATATCCTTCTGGATAACGCCTATCAACCTAACTTCCGATTAGTTGTGTAGTATTCTGTCACTCATCCTTTAAAACTATTGCACTTTCTTAAAATAATGTAGTCTACGATCAGATTTAGGTACATTTAACACACAGAGAAGAGGGACATGTAAGCCAATGACTACCACCCAATGTGTGTGTATATATATGCCAAGACAGACATTTATCTATCAATATCAGGGATCCACGAGGTGACCTCAGTGATGTCTTGACCATCATTCTGGTGTTTAACAAGGTTTCTATCCCTATTCCTTCTTCATTATAAGTGATAAAGCCCTTAGATAAAATGAAAAATAATCCTGTTTGTTTTCAGCTCTGCCAAAAAAAAGAAGAAAGTTCGTGCTGACCACTACTGAAATAACTTAGCTCATCCTTTTCCTTTACAATGCATTGCTTTATTTGCTGTCCTCCATGCATTCCACTGTAAGATGCAATTAAAAACCAGCAGCAGTCAAAGATGGGCAGTGATTATGACATTATAACTCAACTCTTCCTCTAAGACTAATTTGCAGTTATATTTGTGTGATTTACTGGAAATTTCAGCAGCAAGAATATGCATGTTTTTGTATGTATGTGTGTGGGTAAGTTTGAATGCATGTACAGTAATACTGGTCTGTGCAAAGCTTTGATGGTTCTGAAAGCTTCTTCTATTTACATTTGTTATTCCTTGAAAGTCTCAGAATAGTGATAGATTCTTCCAAGGATTCCCTTTGTTGTGTTTTGAGCTCCAGTCAGAGGAAAACAAGCATACCACGTGACCCATGAGCCTAATTACAACAAGAACAAGTCAAAAAGTTGCATACCAAATACTTCTGGAATGTAAAATACTTAAAATAAAAACACAGTGTTGAAATATATGTCTGTTTCCACTATGACTGTATCAAAACCCAACAACCCACAACCAGATCCTGGTGTTTTGTGTGATTTAAGAAAGGTAAAAGAACACACTTGAGAAGTTATTCCTTGAGAATTATTGGCTTTATAATAGTTACTATTATAATATATATTATATTATTATATATTATATTATAATTATATATAGTTATTATAATAATAATAATTACTATTTCATTTTATTGCCTATATTTTCACCCTAGTTCTCTGAATTTCCTCTTGTTTACATTTTATTTTTATCTTATTTATTTTCATACAGAAATTCCCCTCCATGACAATCCGTATTTAATGATTGAGGTTTAAGCTCCATTCTGAAATCACATGCTTTGTTTTTTTCATACCTGAGCTTCTATGTTGACTGTGAGGCATGTTTTAATATCAGTAGCCTTCAAACAGCATGTGGACCCCTCAGAGTCCAATGGGAATTCAGCCAGTCATACTCAGGTTTTCGATCTTTCTCCCCAACCCTGTTTTTGGTAGTTTTTTTTCCTTTTTTTTTTTTTTTTAAACTTTTTACTAATATTTTCTGTTAAATAATTTTGACATTAACCACTGCTGGAATTAGCCTGTCACAAGAAGGTACACAGAAATTAAAGAAATATGCATGGGTTAGAGCATGACCATGTTTGGCAGATGTAGATGTGTGATAACCCCTCCCACAACCAGATGTGTGCATTCAGATCTGTGGAAATCAAAGAAGAAAATTTGGCTCAAACTTCAACGTCCTTGAAGTATACCAGGCATCTGCCAAAACTGTCACACTAAGCCTGCAGATCTTCAAAAGGGCTGCATTTGGCTCCGTTTTCAGAAGTAGTTTATAGAGTGCCCTGCCAGCATAATGTTGGCACAGATAATATCTCTACCTTGAAATTAGTTTTAGGTAAAGACAATTTTATTTTAGCTCACAGAAACATAAAAATTGCCATAGCACACAAGAAATAGATGGATCTGGAATGAGCTTTTAACAACGGCTGGCACTAGATGCTTCAGAGAAATAGATGAATAGTACAACAATTTGCCCAAAGGGGAGGTTTCTTCTGAACCCCTTATAGGTAGAAACTAGCTTATGTCCTGAAGCATATGAACCTATATCCCTTCCAAAATTCTCTTTTTTATTGTAGTTATCATGATTAATACTATTTGTTATAGTTCTTTTTAATGTTATAAGTATAGTTATTTACATACAGTCTTGGAAATGTCCAGTTCTTTTCCTCACTTTTTTTTTTCTCTCCCTGAGAGTGTGTTAATGGATGTAATACAGAAATAATGGTTATAATTTGCAGTTAGAGAGTTGCGCCCATTTAGGGATATTAAAGCAGTTTTTACAAAGACTATTAAATTTAGTTTCAAAATGTCTGTTTTATGTTGTGTAAATATCAACATTTAATCCATTAAGGAATTAGCATGAAAAGGAGTCAAGGTCAATTTTTGCAGAGCGGTATATCTAGTATTTGGAGACCCAAAGAGGGCATTTTTCAGTTTAGTTTACTTCCCTACCAAAACCCCAAAGTTCTCTGAAATTTTAGCATGCAATGGAATCAGGAGTCTATTGCTGAGTTTCATTGTTTTTTTCCCCTAATATGATAGTCTGTGTTATCTCTTCTCTTTCTACTTAGTTGGATGATGTACATACATGCAAAGAAAAGCAGTTCCTGCTCTGAAGAGCTTACACTTTGATTAGACAAATGTACAGGATTTTAGACAATAGGCAAAGGCTGAAGCTGGAACAGAGCATCTGACAGACTTATAACTCTCGTGACTGTCATTGAATTAGTAGACTAACAATTGAGTCAAGGTCCCCTGAATTATTCTCCAGTGATGGTACAATTTTTGAAGTACGGATCTAATCATCTAGTGCAACGCTGTTTGAATAATTTTTATGGTATTGTAAAGTGGTCAGTGTTTGCACTTCAATAAAATGTATTCTTTAAAATTCAATACAACTTTAGTTTAAAAAGCAGTATTGAGAACACATCTCCACTCAGTACAGGATTGTGTACTGTATAAGTTTCTAAGAGGCATGTTACAGTGACAAAGAGAGGAATTAGGAAGAAAAACCTCATAAACTTAAAAATCAAAGAGAAAACTGTCTGCCTCATCACTTTTCTAATCAAATAAGTGAGTTTTCTTCCTGTACTCCTGAGCAGAGGAGAGAGGAGAAAGAGAAAACAAATGAACAACAATGTCTACCCAATCCCTCAACCCATGAAGGGGGAGAAAGCATATCGTGTATCCTGTCTCATTTATCACTGTCACCATCAAATCTATTCCTGGAGGAGGACAGGGTCCTCCAAAGTCTCTCCCTCACTTCTTGCTGCCTGGTGCATATCATGCATTGTTTGCTGTGTGATTAGTGAGGCATCCGTGGATATATTAATGTGGAAGGTTGGATGTGTTTGACAAGAAGTCAATGACTCTTCCTGACGTGACTTTAATAGACCCAAAGAGGTGGTCGTGGGATGATACTTCTAATGGGATATAGATATGAACAACTCAAGTTTTACGACAAAGGTCAATGATATTGATGATTAGTGTGGGGAAGATAATTTTGCCGGCCTCGTAGGAGGAAACTTGCATGACTCATTAATACTTTCCCCACCCACACCATTATTTAGAATAGTAAAAACACCACAGCAAACAACAGTTATCCAATTTATCACATAATAGTGCATGTGTTTAGATATATATTGGTGACTATGTGCAGAAGATGAAGAACCTTTTCTTATTGTGCGTAAATTAGGTCTTTTCTACCAGCATTTCATACCTGAGAAAGAAGACTCCAAAAAGGAAACTTAGTTAAAAAGCAACTGCTAAGGCAATGCATATCCTTGCCATCTAACCTTAATCTAGGTCACTGTATCACAAATCAAGGTATACATGACTCATCTAGCATTTAGGACTGGAAGACAGAATGAACTGAACATGTTAAGTATCAAAAGGAGTAGTGAAATGCAATGTGAAAGTCATCAGCCACCATAACAACTTAACCAGCTTTCACTATGGAAACTCAGCAGTGATGGGAAGCTCTGGGTTCCTTCAGTAAGAATATGTATGTGAACATAGACCAAAAAGAGGGAAAAATTATGATAGTACATGCTATGTAGGATGCTGTCAGAGAGAAGTGAAAACTGACTCTGTGCTCTCAGCTCCAAAAATACGGAAGTTCAGCAAAAGATTTTATCACCGAGGTGAAACTTACCAAGTTTATCAGCTTGGGAACTGCCTAGAGATTATTAAACAACTGCTGCATCACCCAGAAATGTTAAGATCTGCTCACATAACTACTCTAATTCCTAACAAAAGAACTTTTGAACTTATTAGAGTGACTAAGCTGTGATGAGCAAACCCAGTTTTGTTATCAGACTGGTGGTGACTGTGCTACAGGTTTATAGCAATACTAGCTGCACACGGACCAGAACTGTACAGCTAATGCAAAGAGTATGCTCACAAGTGTTATGGTTTGGTTTTTTTTTCAAGGAAAAAGTCACACAGACCTCTTTTAACTCAAAAATATATGCATGAAGGGAGAAGAGGAATAAGGAGAGAGACAACAGAGGTATTATAAAATGTATTTATAAAACCTTTAAGTACAGAGAATACTCACAGAGGCTGGAAACAGTTCCTTCTCCTCACTCTCTACAAGATCTAATTATATATGTTAATACTAACACATCACTGCTAGGTTACTCCTCTCTCGTGATGAGCACCAAATTCAGAATGTATTATATGATCTTTGAAGTCATATTGTGTTTCCTTGGTAGAAAGCGTGTTTCTGGTAGTGTCTCACAGCAACCAAGAAAATAAGTTTATTTGCATGAACTTGTAGTGTTAGTTACAATTGGTGTGCTTTTTTAGAAAGAATTGTTGTTGGTTCTCTATTTTATAAAAATATCTACAGTGTGTACAAAACAGGAATTTCTAGATACATGTTAATTAAAATAGTCTGATTTGATAAAATATTCAGTGCCTTATGGAAACAATCTTCTTGACTACCTCTCCTTAAGATGGGGTACAGCTAGCATATTCCTTGATAGGCTGCTGGTTTGAGCCAAGATGGCAGATAGTGAGGGATCTGGAGGCCCACCTTTTCCAAATCTCCTCAAAAGTTACCCTTGTAACATTGTGGTGGAGCACCTCTGAGGCACTGCAAACAGCTTGTTTCATTCCTCCCTCTTTAGACTTAATGTAATTCAAGACTATGCCTGAGGTACTAATAAATTCATTGCCCTTTCTTGCTTCCATCTCACACACCAACACACATATACATACTCACCCTGACACCATCTTTGAGCCATACCCACTTAGTGCCTTAGCACTAGAGTATGTAAATGTCATCTAACTCTCTCAGTTGATGTTGGAAAGAGATGGAGGACCCATGGTCTTATAATACCACTGAAACAGCAAGGGACAACTAATCACTGACAGTAGAATTTTCTAAAAATAGAGAAAATTATGAGGCAAAAAAGTTTACCGTCATCCCTTTTAACTATTTTATTCAGGCTGGGGAGAAGTGGAATGGAACTGTGGAATAAATAACCAGTTTCAGAGATAATATGCAAAGATTACTGTAGTAGTAAATGAAATTTTATTAAAAGGGGGAATATAAAAAGTTAAAAATGGTAAAGCCCAGATAGAGAAAACAGAATTATGTCTATACTGAATACTGTTTCATTAGTCTCCCCTCAAAAATTGTTTGAAATTTATTTATTGCAGCACTAGACTATGAAGAAGGTTTTATGCATTACCATATTATCTGTAATAATAATAAAAAAATCTATTCATCCCTCAAGATATTTTTCTTAATCTTTCCTTCTCCTATAACCTTTTCTTCAGTATGAATGGTATGAAGCAGTGTGCAAGTTGCAACCCTAAACACTCCTGAGTTACAATACTACAACACTGCCCATATAGAGCATGTAGAAGTTTTTCAGAATGCCTGTTCCCTCTTGTCCATGCTTCCTTACATAAGTCCAACAGATCCTGAATGCATCCATGCTAACATTAACCCATCATCAAGGAATAAAACCTATGGGCACATAAACACGAGGCCAGTGCTTCCATCCTGGCTTATCATGAAATCCCTATGTTGCACAAGCATTTTCTTCTTTCCAAGATTCACACCCATTAAGAGTACTAGACAAGGATTGCACTTGTAACATGGAGATACCTGGATTTAATCTGCACTTCAAGTGTATGAGTTATAGCAGAACCAAAAGTGCAATTAGAAGCTATGGGTGATGGCTGAACCTAATACAACCTTATGTAAATATATCCACATCTACAAGCCTATTTCTTGATCTTTATTTGATATACTGGACTGGCCACTTGGGAGGATTATAGGAATGTTGTCAGAGTAACCAGAAATGCAATGAGGAAGGCAAGGCCCACTTGGAACTAAATCTGACAAGGGATGTCAAGGATAACAAGAAGGGCTTCTTCAAATTCATCATCAGCAAAAGAAAGACTGGGGGATACAGTGGGCCTGTTGCTGAATGAGATGGGTGCCCTGGTGACACAGAATGCAGAGAAGGCAGTTAGTGCCTTCTTTGCTTCTGCCTTTACTTCTAAGGCTGGCCTTCAGGCATCCCAGCCCCCAGAGGTGAGGAAGACAATCTAGAGAAAGGAGGACTTCCCCTTCGTTGAGAAGGACTGGGTCAGAGATAATTTATGCAAATTGGATTCTCACAAATCCATGGGCCCTGATGGGATGCACCCATGAGTGTTGAGGGAGCTTGTGGATGCTGTCACTAAGCCACTCTCCATCACCTTTGAAAGGTCATGGAGGACAGGAGAGGAGCCTGAGGACCGGGTGATAGCCAATGTCACTCCAATCTTCAAAAAGGGCAAGGAGGAGTACATGGGAAACTGTAGGCCAGTCAGCCTCACCTCCATATCTCGAAAGGTGCTGGAGCAGTTCATCCTGGAGGTCATCTCCAGGCATGTAGAGGAAAAGAAGGTTATTAGAAGTAGTCCACATGGATTCAGCAAGGGGAGATCATGCTTGACCAACCTGATATCCTTCTATGATGGCATGACTCGCTAGGTAGATGGAGGGAGAGCAGTGGATGTCATTTACCTTGACTTCAGTAAGGCTTTTGACACTGTCTCCCATAACATCCTCACAGACAAACTGAGGAAGTGGGGGTTAGATGAATGGACAGTGAAGTGGACAGAGAACTGGCTGAAGGGTAGAGCTCAGAGGGTTGTGATCAATGGGGCAGAATCTGTTTGGAGGCCTGTCACTAGTGGTGTTCCCCAGGGGTCTGTGCTGAGTCCAGTCCTATTCAACAGATTCACCAATGACCTGGATGAAATGGCAAAGTATTCCCGCAGCAAGTCTGATGATGATACCAAGCTGGGAGGAGTGGCTGATACACAAGAAGGCTGTGCTGCTACCCAGCGAGACCTGGACAGGCTGGAGAGGTGAGCTGAGGGGAACCTCATGACATTTAACAAAAGCAAGTGCAAGGTCCAGCACCTGGGGAGGAACAACCCCAGGCACCAGGACAGGCTGGGGGTGACCTGCTGGAAAGCAGCTCTGCTGAGAAGGACCTGGGAGTCCTATGGACAGCAAGTTGACCCTGCACCAGCAGTTTGCCCTTGTGGCCAGAAGGCCAAGGGTATCCTGGGCTGCATTAAATTCTTTAGAATTATTTAGAGGATGGAGCCAGACTCTTGTCAGTGGTGCTCAACGACAGGCCAAAGGGTGATGGGCAGAAGTTGGAACACGGGAAGTTCCACCTGAATATGAGAAAAAAAATTATTTCCTGTGCGGGTGCCCGAGCAGGGGCACAGGCTGCCCAGAGAGGCTGTGGGGTCCCTTCCCTGGAAATGTTCAAACCCCACCTGGACGCGGCCCTGTGCCCCCTGCTCTGGGTGTGCCTGCTCCAGCAGGGGGTTGGACAGGATGATCTCCAGAGGGCCCTTCCAACCCCTCCCATTATGTGATTCTGTGATATTGTGGTATAGTTTCTTATAGGCATAGTGTCATAGAATATTTTTTAATTAGAGAATATCTTTAATTTAAATCAATAGAAATAAATACAAATAAAACAGATAAAATACAGACAAAGCACTGAGAAATCAAATGCTGAAGCCTTTAATTATGCTGTTGAAATTAGTATTTAATATGTTTTCTAATAGCAAAGTGTAAGATCTGTCAAAGCATATGAAAGGACATCCTAAAGAAATCACATCTTTTCTCCAAATAAGCAAAGGAAAAGGAAAATGGATCTTTCAAGGATGTGTCTTTCCTGCCATTTAACATACTGCCTCAGTAACAGGACTAAAATCCTTGTCATCTTCTTCTTTAAAGAAAGGAAACATGATCAAACTGATAAAGTGATGTATTTTATGAATAATACATTGCTCAAGGGCTTCAATCTACGCTATATACTACATAATCATAATTTGTAATATTTACTTAAACAGTGGCTCTCAACAAAACACTTAGAATCACTTAGCATCTTGTCCCTGAGCAGTTTGCATTAGAAATCTGGACTGCTTAATTTCATTGTGCTAAAGGCATTAACGCTGGAGAAAAAAAATAGTAATCTTGGACTGAAAGAGGAGAAAAAAGACTCTTCAACACAATTTCAAAAGCATATTCTCTCTGAAGTCACCATATGAGATCCTATATACCATATAGAATTAAATTCTCTTATGATTGTCCAAATCTAAACGATAACATTGTTACATATGTTAGGAAAACCCCAACCTGGGACAGGTCCTTTAACCTTCAGAACCTTGTTTTTTGTCTCCCTGTGATACAGTCTGCGAGTTGCCTTACCCTTTAAAATGAATTAAGTGATACTAAACCTACTTTTAGACCGTTTCATCAATGCAGTCTAAAGGGATACAAAGTAAGGAGCTTTTCTTTGGCTGGAATCCAGATACTAATGGTGTTAAAATGCCTTCTTATTGCATTTAAGTCAGTGGTTAGGTCAAGTAGACAAACAGATTTCAGAGGATGTTTAAATAAACACTCTGTTTAATGTTGCCTTGGAAGCTGCATGTTTTAGTTGTCAAGCCTCAAAATGCCAGTTAGTTAGACATATTAAAGGAATGGTAACTATTTAGTTTGGAAGTGAACAAAAATAACATAGGGGTATATACAGAGAAATACATTTTATAAAAATATATCAGGTATTCATGCACATTATTCTGCATGCCTCTGAAAATATAAAAAGTGTTTTTTTAAGACAATAGATCAAAAATTATCAAAATAAAAGCTATTTTAAATTAAACTTATTAATAGGCTGGTGGAATTCAATGGTGCAAAGTATTATTAAGCTAAAAATGTATTAAACATGAGACAAGCTTTTCTAAAGAAATGCAGTTCTCCAAGACACAGCAGAGAAAATAGGAAAAAAAAAAGAAAAGAAAAAAAATTAGCTCCATTTCTTCATGTTTTAAACTAGTAACCGATACAGTTAGGAGAAACTCTCCTAATGATCAGGATCTTTCATAATTTCCCAACTCTCATTTTTTTTAATAGATTCAGAGGCTAGTTGGTAACATCATTCTGTTAGAGATATATTCTAATCAATAGTAATTGAAATGGTTTGGATAGCTGTAGTGATGTGTTCCCATGGAATGCACCTTATTAGAGTTGATCAAAAAATAGAATTTCTGCTCATCATAAATCCTTGTGTTTTGACAGGTCTTTTAATCTCAAAATGAAATGAAAGGTCAAAATAACCAAATCCTATGAAGGACAAAAATTTTCACTGTAATTTAATTTGAAATCGCCACACTGTTTTGTTTTGAAGTAGTGCTAACTTCTTTCTTGACTTGAATCCCCTACTTTTTGGAAGTTTCCTGCCATTAAAGCTGTGACACAACAGCTACAGCAACACAAGGCCTCATTGTGTCTTCCATTGCAGCAAATGAGGTCTACCTTGGAAATATATTCTGTTTTTCATAAAAGGAGGAGGAGGTTACTCTCTATGTATTTGTGTATCCATTCATCTAGTGGACCTTGTTTTACCCAATATTTGTCAGAGTTAAAGAAAACCTGTAGAATAACAGGTCTAACATCAAAATGGATGGCTTTGGGTAGGTTTCTACAAGAATACTCTTCCTATCCGCCCCTTATATTTCTTTTACCCAAAATGTACCCCTAACTTTTATTGAAAAATAAACTTGAACGTTTATTGTAGAATTAGAAAATCTGACAAACCATGTTAGTTGTGTTATGACTTAAGGTTTTGGGTTTGTTTGTTTTGCTTTAGAGGTTTATCTATGGAATGTCCTGTTGAATCCACAAAGCAGAGGTATACTAAGCAAGATATAATTAATATTTGCCTTAAAAGCAAACATGAGCATATCAAGACAGTGTAACCGGGGGTCACATATAAGCATTTATGACACTGTGACGCTGTTATATAACATCACAATAACCCAGGAAAAAGTACTTTTTAACAAAGCTAAGCAATGTAATCACCAAGGGGCAAACAGAGACTTGTGGGATATTTAAACAAGTAGGGTAAAGCAAAATGTGTTCAGATAGTAAAATCTGCAAGAACAAAGGATATAGAATAAGCATGAAAGATGCCTGGTGGACCAGACCAAGTCTTGTTCCTAAAAATTAAGGGAATATGTTGGATGAAGATGAGATCCTCTGTTGATCTGGATAAGGAGTGAGGAGAATAAAACACCAACAAGGAGCAAGGAAAGAATGAGAAGAATAAGATACCCACTCTACTTCTGGCTTCCCCTATCAATGACTTCTTGAGCCTGATCACCTCAATCCCAGTAGCTGTGACTATCAAGGAGGACAGTACCAATCGTAAGACATCAGGCACATATTCCAAGAGCAGCAATTTGTTTAAGTGTCTGGGCACCAATGGCAAATGAAATGACCACTGTCACACCTGCTTAAAGATTTAAAATATCACTACCCAGGAAAAAAATGAATAGCCAGGTCATAGAACTTAAAAATACAGTGGAAAGCAATAACACGATTAATAATTTAAGTCTTTTCAGTAATAATACTATGCCACATTTATAAACACCCTTTAAGTTTTTTTATGCTATAATATTTAAAGATGTTAAGTGTCATCATGCCCAGTTTATTGATAGCTGAGACACGGTGCAATAAAATAACTCATCTAGGATTCCCACTTGGCCATAGGTTGATCTTCAAATAAAATACATGATTTCTAATACACAATCCCCTGTTCAATCATTTGGGCCATAAAATTGAAGATACTACAGTGGTCATTATTGTGACCTCTGATCCCTTTCTGTGTTATTAGTCATTTAAAAATAGCCTTGTAATAAGAACAGTGTAGGAAAAGAAGAGCCATTGACCCAGAAGGTTATAAGCTACTCTCAGGAAACACTATCTTTTGTCTGGATATTTATAAGTTAGTTATCTGTACAAGTTTCTGGAAACTATCACATTCTGTCACACTTGCAAGATATTACAGAGTTGGGAATCATCAGCTGACAATCCCAGCTAGTGATATGAAGTTGAACAATTTATTCTAAGTTTGTTCAGGAACTTACACTTCTGTATGGAACAGGTGCAAGTGACAAGTGAGAGCTTTAAATGTGCCCAGAATGAATTTCTGTTTCATTACTGAAGTATTCTACTGGTCTAAATTATTCTGTAACTGCATTTGATCATGCAGCTCCCAGACCAAGGTTCATTTACGCTAAGGTTAGTACAGCTACAACTTAAATTGCTTAACAGTTGGTAACATCAAAATTCATTCTCTTCCCTTTATTAAACATTTCTATTTTAAGTAGTTGAAACTTGATATGGGGAAAAGAAAAATCAGAAGTCCAGCCTGGATGGAATACCTTTAATTATTCCCTGGAATTATAACACAAGTCCCTGAATGGGAATGAGAGCAAACACCAGAGTTCTCGACAGGGTGGGAGAAAATGAACTTTACCTCTCCAGTCAGTAAACAGTGTTTGGTTGTTTCTCATATGAGAAGAGGAGGTAAAAAAAAAAAAAGAAAAAAAAAAAAAAAAGAAAGGAAAGTGGTAGAAAGGTATGAAAGAAAAGAAGAAATTAGCTCCAAAGAGGTAGGACTGCTTTTTTTTGCTGCCATTGGAAGGATGGAAAGTCATCCCTGATGAGGGATGATTGCCTGATGAAAAGCAGACAATTGCTGCTGTTGACAGAAATGACCTTCTCCTCTGAAGTAGTAGTACCTCTCCCAGAGCTCCTCCCTCAGGGGCTATAACAACAGACCTGCCTTGTCATTATGCCAACAAAACAGAGAATAGTACCATAACTATGTTATTTCCATCAGCAATCTGCTGCCTTAGGAAATTACCAACTTGCCCATGGCTAAAAACAGCAGTGCTGCAGCGCTGCCCGGGAACTGCTCGGTTCCTTCAGCCGCAGTGGAAGAGTAGTTCAAGGAAATGGCTTAAAACACTCTGCAGAAAGTCTAGTTGAGGGTCGTGCGCTGTACTGGAGTAGCCCCATGGCTACTGAAGTAACTTCTACAATTTCCTGTGTGAGTTTTTGTTATGTCAGTCATTTCAATCCTATAGCAGTGTAAAAAAAAAACAAAAACACCACACACCAAAAAAAGAAACAAACCACCAAACCCAACCCAATCCCAAAAACCCCATACATTTACCTTCTCTGTTTAACATTAAGACTATTCACGGAAAAAAACTTTATTACAATTATGCTCATAATCATTTATTGCGTTTCCTTTGTATGTGAATGCATCTTGTATAAAAAACCATATAAGTATATACAGAATAAACGCGCCTAAAAAGATAACATTTGTTTTCCACAGAGAAAAATAAGCATCTTCCAAAGGATACATCCACCTTATTTTAGAGTCTATTATGGGATCAGATGAATCATTCCCTTAAACCAGGTATTTCTTGCTGCTGACTGTAAAGCCAAACCATGGTGGCCAGCTTGGGTTTAACAGCCTAATTTTTAAGTGTATAAATAGCATCGATGAGTCTCACAGATAGTTTCTTTCTTGCTGTCCTTAGTCTCCCTGAAAGTTTCTTCACTTTCTAAACATTGAGGGGAAGGGGAAACGGAAATGTAAAGGTGTCTTCATGTGTTTATGGAGAACTTCAGGCATGCAAAGTTGCAATTACAGCTAGAAATGTGTTCTAGTATGTTCCTGTAAGTGTCTGAACAGTCAAAGTGTGACTTTAGATTTGAGTAGCCAACATCAATACCTTTCAAGAAAGATTCACTGTTATACTCCTCACTACACAGGTGTAATTTATTGTTCACCCCTTGTATGACAAATTCACAAAAAACTGTTTCATGCATCTTTTAGAGGTTTAAATCACAATGTTAGTGAGGATGAGTTGTCCTTTTCTTCCTGAGAAGGCCAAGAGGTGCAAGAGAAACTGTTCTGCCCGATAGATCTTGAAAAGCTGGGTTGCTTATCATCACACTTTGAGCAACTAAGGTAGTTTAAATCTAAAGGCACTTGATGTGCCCCTAGTATATTGGGTAGTATACATTTAGTAGTATACTAAATGGTGTTAGCCTGAGGGCACCATGAGAAACAGAATGAGAAATGGTTTGTATGCATTTGTAAATATGCTGAATTTAAATATTAATAAATTTAAATCTTGTTTCTTTTGAGGCTTTGCTGTCTGTCCTTTCTTGATGAGTGTTATAGACTTGCTAAGTTAGGTGTTTCCAGTTTCAGCCATTTGGAATTAGTCAAGCGCAATAATCCGAAATAGAACATACGGAAACATCATTGTATTTTTTCTTACACACATAACTTGGAACTGGCTAAACTGATTCAAGTAAAACTTTTCAGACAAAGAAACACCATTGGCCTGAGACCAAGATTAGGAAATGCAGGACTATAGAGCACATTTGAAAAGCCATGCACATATTACATTACAAAATAAATATGTGAGATGTACCTGTTTTGAT
The DNA here is from genome assembly GCF_963921805.1 of Phalacrocorax carbo. Lineage (NCBI taxonomy): Eukaryota > Metazoa > Chordata > Aves > Suliformes > Phalacrocoracidae > Phalacrocorax > Phalacrocorax carbo. Next base: position 8,903,943 of record NC_087548.1, on the reverse strand, counting down.
TGTGGTGCTGAATCACAAATTCACGGATGCTACACTGTTTTCATACAGCTGTACCTAGGATTAGTCATTATCAAACTAATTCAAATTATTGACATATTTGAAGGAATATAAGCCCAGCCGTGACTAACAAGACTTTGAGGAAGAAAGGAATGTGCTTGAAAACAAAAGTTAGACTTTTGAATATAATTTCACCAAGAGCAGCAGTTTAGAGAAGAAAGAGATTCAGACATCAAAAGTATTCAAAATATGTTTTGTTAAAAAGAAAAAAAAAAAAAAGAAAAAGAAAAACTTTCCAACAACATGCTTGCTGTATCTAGCTGTTTGATTCTACAGAATTGTCTTATAAGTAAACATAGAACATTAAGAGAGAACACTAAAATGTGGACATTAAATTAGGAAAGAAGCAGAGTGGCTATAGAACATAACAGTTCAGTGATGTAAAAGTTATTTTTAAAAAACAGGGAAAAAAATAAGAAAGAAATTATTTTCAAGTAAATAGAAGAAAACATACTGAAAAACCACTCACAGTTCAGGATTCATAATGAGTAGACAGCAGTAAAGAAATCTTTTTTGTCAATGCCATCAGTTCTTGAACAGAGGGCAACTGCTTCTGATGGAGTGATATAAGCATACCACCAGACTTCAGGAGCTCACACAGTCCCAGGTATTAATATAGCAAACTACAAAGAGGGAGATTGATTTTTTTTTTTCAAATTGAAATTATCAATAATAATTTTATGGATTCATTAATGAGGGAAAAACATTTCTAACACTAAACAGAGCTGTGATTCAGCATAGAAAGCCTTGGGACTATTCAGTAAAATCGCCTGCAGGTGCTATTGTTATTATGGGTGAGACCGGAAGCATCAATGTCTTCTGTCTGGTTTACTAACTTCAGTGTAGCAGGTTATCTCCTTTAATATTACATCACGAATAGGGAAAGTGGATTTCTGCTTGACCCTAATTTTGTTTGTGAGTATGCTTCGGTGAGATTGCCAATAGGTTTAATTTCTGATATGTTTTCTAAATCTTTTGTAAAGTTATGTATGTCATACTTGAACTCTACGTACGTGTGAATATGAATCTGAACTCTACGTGCATGTGAATATGAATCACGAGGTTATTTCATCATGTGTCTAACTTTTCATTTTTACATAAGAGAATGAGTAAGATATAATCACTAAGGAGCTTAATGAGGGAACCAGCTGTGAGAGATCATTACTGTAGTGACCTGCAGCATGAGGTTAGAGAGAGAGAGCAAGACAAAGAACTTTCATCCTATCTAACTGCAGTTATAGAACAAAGAAACAGTTTATATATTTGCTGCCTTTTTAAAGCATCTGTATGGTCTTAAGAAATAATGAGGTTTGCAAAAGCTGCTGAAGGCTTTTGGGTTAGGTTGTTGGGGTTTTTTTAAGTAGAAATCTTAACAAAGGCTATGAAGACTGGTTCAATCCTTCATCACTCATAATGCACAAATAAGAGCATCTAACAGGAGTTCACTTTTTTTTTTTTTGTGAAAGCAGCATTCAGATGATACTGGGATCTCTTGGACCAGGATTATAAATACAGCTGAAATGGTAATATTGTTAAAAGTTATCCCATAACACTATCCTAAAGGGGAAAATGAGCGTGTTAAGTTCTTCAGAGAGTTTAGAAAATAGTGCCTGCGAAATCTGAGAGTTAGAGGGTCAAACCCTGGGTATGACCCAATCATATTTCACTTTTCTTCACTACTTAATTTTGCTAGATAGACTTTACAGCTTGTTGTTACTACTGTTTTTATGGAACAATTCATTTTTAGACATTTTAAAACTTTTTATAATTTGTAACCATAAAGGCCACTCACATAAGATATTCTGTTTTCTGTTGTCATTTCTCAGGTATTTCCATGTGGAAAACAAAAAAAATATTTTCTAAATGTGATAGGTTTAAATCCATTCAGTTTCTCAACATAGTTCCCCAAAATTCCACATACTGCCAAGACTGGGGTGATAACCTGAGTGATATTTTCAAAAGCAAATGTTACATTAACTGCTATTGTCTCAGTTAAAAAAAAATAAATAGTAGCTATTACTTAGATGGGGGAAGAAACTACCCACTATTGTTGATTATCTCTCTGTTTATTACTTATTTATTTCCTACAGAGGTAGTTCATGTGAGAGCATTGTTCAGTCAGAGATCAGACTATACTGTTAATGTATTCAGGGCACTTAGAGATGCAAATAATTGTGTTTGTTTAATAAAGGCTCCATGGAAAATGTATAAATGTGTACAGATATAGTGGTGTGAGGGTTTTCCAAATTTATAGCCCCTCTGTTTGCAAAAAAATATCTGGTTATAGGGTTCAGTTTGCTATCTGAGATTAAAACCTTATGTGTTGAATGAGGTGACCTCCTGAAATAACTTTATCTCCTACCAAGACAATTTAAAGGGATTTCTATCCACCCTACTCAGTTGCCTGAAGTTATGCAGAAAGTAACTATTTCTGGAAGCGTTCCAAGACACTAGCTGTCCTCCACTACTCAAAGATGGATTTCGTGCTAAAATGCAAAACTAATTATAGGAAATTATTATGTTTATCCTTTACAGGACATAAGTTTAAATTTTCACTTACAAAGAATGGTGAAAATATCAGAAAAAAGGTCCTTTTCCTAAGCAAAAGACCTTTTTCTAAGTATTTGGTTACACTTGTGGAGGAAATACACTTCCAATCTTTTGAAGATTTTCAAGAGAGAAAAGAATACAAAAATATGCAGATAATCTGATATTCATCTCTTTATCCCTGAAATCTTTTAAGTTTTTCATGAAGCATATGAGCAAATAAGCCCATTGAAAATAAAGCAATGCCAAAATCATTTAATTCAGAAATTAATGACCTAAGATTAATTTTTATTTTCTGTCTTTGAATAATTAGTAAATACCTAGTGTAGCAGGTCAAAAAGGGGAATTAAGCTGTTGTTAAGTGGAGTTTCTTCAGTCAGCTGAGGAACAGAGCTTGATTCAGATGCAGAAGAAGCAACTTCCAAACAGCGATCATGGTGAGACACAGACATTTTTGACACGAGGTTGGTGTCACAATCATTTACATATTGGATACTGTTGATTATATTCTAGTATATGTTGAATTTCCAAAGTCATCCCTTGCTTACGTCCGTGGAGATGCATGACCAGATATCAGCTCAGGCTTCAAGAACACTAGATAGTTTTTTTTGTTAGTTACTGCTGCAGACATGAAAATGGTTTGGACTTCGGACTTAGGTCTTCGGATGTGAAAGTGAATTAAGTATATTATGATTTACGGTCATGTATGAAAGGGCATCTTTTTCCTTTTAATGGAATCAGAAGAGCAATTGACCTGCAATGCATTAATGTGTCAGGTGTGAAATGTTTGCAAGCTAGTAGTTTGACATCAGGTACCTTAAAACATTAGTAAAAATCAGGCTTCATTCCCAGGCAGTTGAAAAATCAAACAAGACTGATTCTGGTGGTATTATAGAAGGGGTGTTCATACATTTTAGCATAATACCTAGAAAGTGTGTAAGTGACGGACAGAGTTTGTAAACCACTGTGCAAACAGACAGTGAAATTGTAAAAAGTATCAAGTTTAAGGATCTTAGTGGATCTCCTTTAAGGAAAAGAGGAACTGCTTTCCTGTGAAATGATCTGATTTTAGTTTTCCTTGTTTCTTCTAAGCCACAAGAAAAACAAACACAAAAATGTTTACCATCTGCTTGTTAGAAATGCAAATGAAATAATACTAATAGAAACCCACAAATTTACAATGGGTTTTACGGTGCAAGTGTTTAGTATTTCCTTTACATTTTATTTTCTAAAATAAAAATGCTTTGTAAAAATACAATTGACCCTTTCTGTAACTTGCTTTGTAAGTATCTAATGAACATTCGTCTCTCTTGTAATGACGTTTTCTCTAAGCTAACTGAAGGAAAACCAGACTTTATGACAATGGTTCACTATTCCTATTCCTTGCATTTAGGAAAAGCTGTTCTTATTCATATGTTTTCCTAACCGTATTTATTTATTTATTTAAGCATATATAAAAAATTGGCTTTCTACTACATTATCCAGCCTGGCTTCTCTTAGACAAATAAAACAATGCCAGTGTTCAGGGAGAGAGAAAGAGGCGGGAGGAGAGGGGATGCTATAGGAACAGGGGGCTGGAAGGAAAAAATGGGTCCTGCTGTTTGGTAGGCAGCCCTGCTGGGAAATCTCAAATCAAATTCTTTTGAAAGGAAGTGTTATTAAAAGTAACTTTAATCCTTCCAGCCAGACAGCTCACAAAAGCATACAATTAAGTCAAACAAATGACAAGAGCACTCTCTCTCCTACCTGTTTCCCCCTTCAGAGAGTAATTACTGCAGGGTAGTCTTGTCTCGTTTTGTGCAAATAGCAGTGGAGCCCCTGAACAAGGTGCCAATTTCCCCCTTCCCAGCCCAACCCCTCTTGTTCACTCCTACCAACACTAGCCTGGCTAACATTCACTGCTAAGAACAAAGAGGTGAATTTCAATATTTCCTTTTTGTACAAGGTTAATTGAAAATCAAAAAGTCACTTTTTGAATGTCATATTAGAACTGTTAGTGCATCAATTTTCTTCAGTTTCCTGTCACTAAAGGAGTGCACAAGAGGCAGAGGCATGCATTTGGATGGGAGTTAATGAGGAAAACAAGAGAAGAGAGAAAGAAAAAGAAAAAGAAAGAGAGAGAGAAAGAGAGAGAGAAAGAAAGAAAGAAAGAAAGAGAGAAAGAGAGAGAGAAAGAAAGAAAGAGAGAAAGAAAGAGAGAAAGAGAGAGAGAAAGAAAGAGAGAAAGAAAGAGAGAAAGAGAGAAAGAGA